>NC_056751.1:727795516-727970516 GCF_019279795.1 Protopterus annectens
CAGAAGTCATTATAAGAGAAATGGGAACACAGGTTGACAGCGACCTCTCTGTAGACCAACACAGTGCCACTGTGGTCAGAAAGTCCTTCTATGGAGCACATCTCATTACTGAGGGTGTTGCATCCAGAAAGAAAGACGTCATTGTCTCCCTCTACACTTCCCTCATTAGGCCAGTCATTGAGTACAAAGGCCCATTTGGCATGTACCTCACTAGACACCTGCAACAACTGGAGCGGCTGCAAAAGTACCTCACAAAGAGGATTCTAGGCCTTAAACACTTGTCCTACATGGATAGACTCCAATAACTCCAACTATTCTCTGTCTCCTATTGACTACTTAGAGGAGATCTCTGCTTGACTTTCAAAGCCATGTCTGACCCAGTTTTGTATGATGCTACATCTAATGAAACTCAGTCCATCCACACCACATGTCCCATAGACTCCAGCCCTATTTCCACAGACAACAGAACATGCTGGAGGGACAGGTTCATAACCCAGAGATGGGCCAAGCTATGGAATAGACTTCACATACATGTCAAGCAGAGCACCTCACTGGCTCTCTGCAAGATAAATCTGGATGAGTAGATGGGGAATAGAAATGTCAACCCAGGGATCACTCCAGTGGCTATACTTGATAGACACACTGGGGAGTAGCATCAGGTGGCACAATGCCAGGGTAATCCTATGGGCTAGGCTTGTAAAGGCTCCATGGCCATTCACCTAGTACACACCTATGAACCAATGAACCTATGGATCTCAGTACTGGCATAAGTGTGTGTGTGCATTAGTGTGTATAAATGTGTTTGCCAGTATGTAAAAAAGTAGGTAAAAGTAGTTTGAGGCCCTTCTCACCCAGTACACCTCCTATTGCCATACATTAGAAGGGCTGGTGATGTTATTCACTTTACAGGTACCTTGGGACGCTCTTCACCCTATAAGCCCAGTGGTGTGTGTGGTACCCGCATAACACTATAGTACCAATAACTAGATAGGTACAGGTTCTAATCTGAGTCCTGGCAAATGTGAGTATGTGTGTGTTTGTAAGTGTGTATATTTGTAAGATACAGCATTTTGAGGCCTCACTCTCCCAGTACACTGCCCATTGCCATACTTTACAATGGCTGGTGATGTTGTTCACCTTAGAAGAACCATGGGACACTCTTCACCCAATAAGCTCCATGGCACATGCAATAAATGCATAACACTGTAGTAGTAATAACTAGATAGGTAGGGGTTCTAATCTTAGTCCTAGCAAATGTGTGTATGTGTGTGTGCAATAACAGTTTTCTGTGTATATGTTTCATAGGTTCATAGGTTCATACTAGGCTATCTGCCCTGGGGCATTTATAAGCCAAGCCCGATTGTGTTTGGCTTATGCCACCCCTTGATTTGAGTATACTGTGCCCTTTTTAAAGTTTAGTTTACTGTGCCTCTGTCTAATAGTGACACGGAAGTAATCCCTGGGACAAACCTACGATCCCCCATCCACTCATCAAGATTCTTCTTGAAGAGAGTCAGTGAGGTGCTCTGCCTAACATGAATTGGAATTCTATTCCAGAGCGAAGGGAGCCTCTGGGTTATGAATTTGTCCCTCCAGCATGTTCTATTTATTTCTATGCTGAGGTTCAAGTCCCTCGATTGCGTGGCAATAAGGGATTTAGATTTACTGAGGTGGAGCATGTCCGTTAATTCTGGGTTGGACATAGCTTTATATGTCAGGCATAGATCGCCTCGAAGTAGGCGGTATGCAACTGAGTAGAGCTGGAGTTTTTTAACCGAGCAGCATATGGCATCTGTTTGAGTCCCTTGATCCTCCTGGTGAGGTACTTTTGGGGTCTTTCTAATTGCTGCAGGTGTCGGGTAAGGTGCATCCCAAAGGGGGCATTGTATTCTATGATGGGCCTGATGAGGGATGAATAAAGGGGCACGATTACCTCTCTTGATCTAGATGTGAATCCTTTCATGATGAGGTGGGCTATGTAGAAGGTCTTTCTAACCACTTTGGCAATGTGGTTGTCAAAGGAGAGATTGCTATCAACTTGCGTCCCCAGATCCCTAATTACTTTCTCTGTACTTAATGGGTTACCACCTATGTGGTAATTTGTGGGCACATTGTTTTTGCCAAAGGGTATGACTATACACTTTTTGGCATTTAGCTTTAGACCATGGCTCTGGCACCAGTTATCCGTCTCTGTGAGACCTTTTTGAAGGATGTTTGTGTCAGCTGGAGAGTCGATTATGGCACCCAGTTTGCATTTGAGTGAGAACTATATCCATTGGAGGGGTGGATTTTACATTTTTAGGCCATGGTACTCCCAGTACACATCCCAAGGTCCATTTAACAAGACCAGCTGTCTTCATTAACCATAGAGGTATCTGTTGATATGCTTCAGCCCAATAAGCCCCATGCTACATACAGGAACTATGTAACAGTATGGACTGACTATCAAGATAGGCAGGGCTTCTAATATCAGTCCTGGCAAATGTGTGTATGACTGTATGTGTGTTTGTAAGTGTGTTTAACTGTAGGTTAAATTATTTTGAGTCCATTCTCACCCAGTACATCTCCCATTGCCATACCTTACAAGGCCTGGTGATGTTGTTCACTTTAAAATTACCTTGGGACACTCTTCAACCTGTAAGCTTCATGGTGCATGCAATAAATACATAACACTGTAGTAGCAATAACTAGATAGGTAGAAGTGCTAAACTCATTCCTGGCAAGTGTGTGTGTGTGTGTGTGTGTGTGTGTGTGTGTGTGTGTGTGTGTGTGTGTGTGTGTGTGTGTGTGTGTGCGTGTGTGTGTTTGAGTTTGAACTATATCCATTGGGTAGCCATGATTTACAATTATAGGCCATGGTACTCCCAGTACATATCCCAAGGTCCACTTTATGAAGCCTGCTGTTTACATCTACTGTAGATGTATCTATAGGGACTCTTCAGCCCTATAAGCCCCATGCCACTTGCAACAGTTGTGTAACAGTATGGCATGAATAACATGATAGGCAGGGCTGTTAATGTTAGTACTGGCAAGTGTGTGTGTGTGTGTGTGTGTGTGTGTGTGTGTGTGTGTGTGTGTGTGTGTGTGTGTGTGTGTGTGTGTTATAGCAGTGCTTGTGAGTGTGTAGACTCATAGGTGCCAGTATTATGAGTCCTTTCCCACACAGTACACTCCATTGAAATACCTCACAAGGGCATATGATTTTATTCACCTTACAGGTACCTTGGAACATTCATCACACTATTAGTTCTCTGCCACCTGTGATAACTGCATAACACTGTACTACCGCTAACTAGATGGGTAGGGGTTCCAAACCCAACACTGGCAACTATGATCCTGTGTGTGTGTGTGTGTGTGTGTGTGTGTGTGTGTGTGTGTGTGTGTGTGTGTGTGTGTGTGTGTGTGTGTGTGTGTGTGTGAGTGACTGTGTGCATGGGAACAGTATTTTCCGTGTGTTTGGTCAACCCAATATCCTCTGGGGGTGTGGGTTTTACCAATCTGAGGTGTGTTCCACCCACTACACTTACCATTGTCCACTTTACAGGAGCTGCTGATGCCAACCACTATAGACTTACCTGTATACACCCCTCAGCCCTATAAGCTCTGTGGCACATGCAATAACTGTTACACTGACTTGGTAAATGCGTACATATACAGCTGTACCTCAGCTATGACATGGTTGATGTGTTACCACTCTGCCATACCCACCACTGGCAATGTCTGCAGGGCCACATCCTGCTGACACACAGACACCTAGAACACAAACAGAATACAGCATGTGAGACTACATTCAGTCAGCGTTACTAACACCAGTTATGCATCATGGCTGAAAAGGTGCACACACTCTGAAGTGTACCCATTACAAATGCCAGCTGACAGCACCTTACAAAGCATTACATAGCTAAACTGTACTTAATTCACCCTATGCATAAGAACCATATTAGCATGTCCCTGCATCAGTGGTATAGATGACAGGAATGTGGCACAGGTATCATCATATGCACAGGGTGTTGTGTGGGTTTGCCAGAGGCCTAGGCTGGGTCATACAGTTGACATCATGTGTGTGTGTTTGGATGGGTGTTCTATGAATGGGCCATGCAGAGGTGGTGTGTGTGTGTGTGTGTGTGTGTGTGTGTGTGTGTGTGTGTGTGTGTGTGTGTGTGTGTGTGTGTGTGTGTGTGTGTGTGTGTGTGTGTGTGTGTGTGTGTGTGTGTGTGTGTGTGTGTGTCTGGAGGTGACCTGGCTGTGATAGTGATGTGTATGTGTATTCACACAGTCATGCCATGTGGCTGCCCTACACAGAGGTATGTTGGACAGCTGTGGACCATACAAGGCAGGGTGTACAGTTCATCTTTGACCACAGACATGTGAACTGATCCTGTCTGTCATCTCACTGGCACTACAAGGCACAAGGCCAGATGTAGTACTACTCCCCAATGGTGACTGCTGTCTGCTTGATTCATGTCCATAATGGGACTAGCCAGGGCAACGTGCCCATGGCCTGCTGCATTGTGGTGTGAAAAGCACCCACCTTTGTTAGTGCTGGTGGTACTGCCACTACAGGAGTGTGAAGGTTCAGAGCCCCATAGACCCTCAGCTGATCATGGTGCTGACCTACGTCCATGTGGCTGCTGCCCATCTCCCACCACTTGCTCCAGCAAAGACATTGCATGGTCAAGGAGTGCCACGGTCTCACCCCACCATCTATTCATGACCTCAGTATTCTCATGTGTGACCTCAACAAGGTCATGTAGGTTGCCACAGACACCAGGAAGATGTGCATCCAAGACCCTGAGTATTTGTCTGGTGTTGCGGTCAGTACATACCTGTGCCTCCATGATGGCCCAAAGCATGCATCTGGTGACACCTGCTGCAGAACTTGTGACAGGGGCTGGATAGGCAGCAGTCCTCCTTCGAGCACCCCTGTCCATCTGCCTGTGTGGGACCTCGCCTGCACTCTGGCTATGGCAAGTGTCTACACTCACACTTGCCATAGTCACCACACTAGCCTTTTCCATGCCACCACCCACCAACTGTTCATTATCTGTGGCCACTGGGGACAGGGTATGTGTGGGCAACATGACTGTATGTGGGGATGTTGTGGACAATAGTGGGATGCCAACTGATGGCACAAATTCAGCCCCTGACAACCCCACCTGTGCCTCACTATGTCTATCATCATTGTCAGAGTTCGCAGAGACACTGACATCAGGTTCCATGCAGGAGGGACCACGACTCCCATCGCCACCTGTGAGGGGGAAGACAACATATGTAAATTAATACCTGCCCTGTCAGGTTGGCTGATATACACACACACACACACACACACACACACACACACACACACACACACACACACACACACACACACACACGTGCATGTGCACTCGCACACACATACACGGACACACGGACACACAGACACATACAGGTGAGGTGGCACAAAGGCATTACACAGACCTCACAATACCCAAATGGTGACATGAATGACATACAGTCAGACCACAACATACACACTCTGGACAAGCCTTCAACATCATTCAGTGCAGCCATTTTCACTCCATGTCACTAACAATATACACCTCTGGAATACGTGAGTAGTGTTAGTAGATGATGGCCCTGCACCTAGCACACACTGCACCCATGCACACATTATTGCTGTTCCCCTGTATAGCACAGTGGCAACTCCTACAGAACATACCTCACAACCATACAAATCTACACAGAATGTGTAGATGTCTGCCTCATATGTTTGCTCTGTTCCTCATAACTCTTGTGTTTGTCTGACACATTACTGAGATGATCTGAGGATTGACATCACTAATTAATGATATACATTTGAGTGTCAGACCCCAAAACCTGCAGTAAATGTATGTTAAAACAAATCCTGTTATACCTACAACTTTCTAAGCTTACAGTGGATATGATAAGTGCACACACCCCTATTAACATGCCAGGTTCTTGTAATATATAAAATGAGACCACAATAATTCATTTCAAAACATTTCCCACCTTTAATGTGACATATCACCTGTGCAAACTAATTGGTAAACAAACAAATGTGTTAGGTGTAAAATATAATAAATGAAATAAGTACAATAGGGTGGTTGCATAACTGTGCACACCCTTAAACTGATACTTTGTTGAAGCACCTTTTGATTTAATTACAGCAGTCAGTCTTCTTGGGTAGGAGTCTATAAGCATAGCACATCTTGGCTTGGCATTATTTGACCAATTTTCCTTGCTAAAGCACTCCAGCTCTGTCAGATTGCAAGGGCATCTCATGTCCTCATCCCTCTTCAGGTTACACCACAGTTTTCCATCAGAGTTTGCTCTCGGCTCTCTCTGGACCAATCCATAACCTTGATTCTGTTCTGGTGGAGCCATTCCTAGACTGATTTGGATGTATGCTTTGGGTCATTGTTGTGTAGAAAGGTGAAACCCCTCTACAGCTTCAGTTTTCTGACAGATGCCACTCATTGTTGGGCCAAAAGTGAGTGGTATTTGGAACTGTTCATAATTCCCTCCACCTCAAATAAAGCCCCAGTTCTAGCTTATGACAGCAACCCCAAAACAGGACACTGCCACCACCATGCCTTACTGTGGTGATGGTGGTCATCGGGTGATGTGAAGTGTTGCTTGTGCACCAATCGTACCTTTTGGAATTGTAGCTGAAAAGTTGAACCTTGGTCTCATTACACTATAACACATTTTCACACATGCTCTTGGGAAACTTGATGTAATGTTTTGCAATTTGTAGTCAGGCTTGGATGTTTTTCTTTGTGGGAAAATGCTTCCATTTTCCAACCCTACCCCATAGGCCAGTCTTATGGAGAATACGGGAGGTTTTGTCACATGTAGTACACAACCAGTACTTGCCAGAGTTTCCTGCAACTCCTTCAGTGTCTTCTGGCAGCCTCCCTGACCAGTTTTTGTCATGTCTTTTAATCAGTTTTGGGGGACATCCAGTTCTTTGCAACACCACTGTTGTCGCATATCTACTCCACCTTTTGATGACTGTCTTCTCTGTGTTCCATGGTATATGCAATGCTGTGGTAATGTTTTTGTAACCTACTCCTGACTGATACCTTTCAACACTGAGATCCCTTTGATGCTTTGTAAGCTCTCTGCAAACTATGGCTTTTGCTCTACCATGCAACTGAGTAAATGTCAGGAATATCCTACTAGGACAGCAGATCATTATTTGGTGTTACTCAGAGTCTCTTTACTTGATGGCAGGTGTAAACCCAAGCAGTCTGACTGCTGTAATTAAATCATAAACTTCTCCAACAATGTATTAGCTGACAGGTGTGCACACGTATGCATCCAGCTTACTGTAGGTTTCGTATCCTTCATATCTGGTCCCCTGACAGATTTGTTTGTTTTTCAAGTGAATTGTTTAGGTTATAGGTCACATTAAAGGTGGGAAAAGGTGTGGAATGAAATATTGTAGTCTCATTTTTTTATATCACAAACACCTGACATCTTAACAGGGGTGTGTACACTTTTTATATCCACTGTATAAGAGTAATATTTCAAATATGTCCCTATTTTCAGGCCTTTGTCCCCATTCTGTCAGTCTCTGTCCAGATTTCTCGCACTGACAGGCTGTGAGGTATGCTATGAAAATGTTACATCTCCTCCATATAGGCTCCTGTAGTGACCACTGTGATGCAATGCAGTTAACCCCACCACAAATGAGCATGCACATAATGCAATATGGCTAGGAGTGACAGTTGTGTGCATGGTAAAATGCATGCCCTTAACATGCCTTAGGTATTGGCAAACCACAACAGGACAATTCAATACTTACCAGCTTCCGGCTGCTGTCCCACATCCAGACCAGAGGGACCTATGTTTTTGTGGGAGAGAGGTATTGTCAGCAGACTCACATGTGGCATTGGTGCAAGATGAATGCAGCTTTTCTGCACATTTACAGTACAAGCTCTAGTACTACACAGTTTGCTGTCCTTCACCATAGATGTGCACGTCTGTGCATTACAAAACACAACTGCAACTGCAGTTTAAGACTCCGTGTAAGCAGGATTTCTGGCACGATGCATTGTACCTGTAAGACATAAACAGTGAAGCACATCACAGGACCTCATACATTTATCAATGGTATTTACAGAACCTGCACATCAACACTGACTAGCAGTAGCCACCACTCACAACCACATCATACCTCTGTCTGCTATCAGCACAGTATCAGCTTGCATTGCACTCCTGGTCCTTATGTGCCATGTTCCCCCCAGTGAGGGCCAGTAAATTGCATAATCCTCTCTTCATCATTCACTTCTGTGCAGAGGGATGACAGTGGCTGTCTTCCATGCAGATGGGGTGTGGATGGTGCTTAGGCTTTGTTTGACTGCAGTGTGTAATGGAGCTGGGAGCACATGCCTGAGTTCATGTAGGATGCAGACATGGATGTTATCAGGTCCCATGGAGACCTAATTTTGTTGTCTTTCAGTAGGCATTATGGACCTGCTCCATGATGATGAGGGCAGAGGTGCAGTTGCTGTGCATATCCACCTATACTGAAGGGGGAATAGGAGTGTGATGTTTACACTGAACCTGTCTGCAGCAAGTTGGCTATAGCTATGACATGTGTGTATGTGGTTTGATTGACCACCAGTACAGGGTGGGTCGGGTTGTTGCCTCTGAGACTGAAGACATATGTGAGGATGGTCTTGTGATTGGCCTTGGTGGAGTGGATGTGTCCAACTTTTACTCATAGTTAGCCTTACCATGAGTCATCTGTGATCTTATATGCTTGTTCAGACAAAGGTGGACATGCTTCCAAGTTGGTGCTTGCACCTACATGACCCTGTACAGCCTATACAGTGACCTACTACATGGCTTGGGTATTGCTGATGTCCAACAAAAGGGATTGCCCTACCTTGGTGGAGGTGGGTTTTATGAATTAGATATTGCTGAGGCCATACAGCTATGTAGGTGATCCTATAGCTGTTTGTAGGAGGCATGGACAGGAGATCATAACACAGTTGGACAGTTCTCCAATTTCAACCTGATAATCATGCTTATTGTAGTACCCATTTCTGTGTCAGGGCAATGCAAAAACCAGTAGCTGTAGACATATATGTCTGTTGGATGCACTAACACTCATATTACACATGTACAACATGTACAGCTTATTTACCTGACTGCTCGCAACTCATGTCTGTTGTTTTCTGTCTTCCAGTTAAACCTGCTCATACATACATGTGCACAGGTGACACCTGATATACATTTCTGTTCTATGTCAGTATGACACACTGTATTTATACTCTTGCAGTTCAGTCATACCTCTTAACTTGATAGAGCAGGACATCTAGATGACGTCACACATAAATGGGGGAGGGGGGCAAAGGCCCAAAAATATTGACACTGTATCACAATTGCTGTAACATACTTAAGTCAGTTGGTAGCACAGTAGACTTTGCATTCTGAGAAATACTATTATGTTCTGATGTCAGTATTCACAGATTTACCAATGGTTTGCCAGACATAACACACCTCTATGTGTAAATGACTACAAATATTAGGCACACATGTGGTTATTGTGCAGCAGGACACTGTACAGTTGAATAATATGAGCTCAGTATATCACATGCAGTTCAACACACACTTCTGCGACAGTAGTTTACTATGCACATACCCTGTATAGGTCTTTTAGATTTGTGAGACATGGGTATCATAGTTGTATTCACAAGTAACATATGGATATTTATGACATTCCAGTAGCTGGCCTAGCAGTGTCTTAGTCAGTATTGTTTGATAGACACTCCAGTAGTAGTCATATGTGAGCTGTCCTTTCCTGGGGTGACTCAGAGGCCTGAGCTCTATTTCACTGCAGACAGAGCTGAATGCTATGGCCACAGGTACTGTTCAGCAATATATCAGTACAGCAAGTCTTGTTCAGACATATTTGTTTAACTTCCTATTTCCCATTGTTACATACCCCCTGCTGCATTCCATTCCATTCTTACTTGTTTCACATATCTGTTTTTTTTCCAAGTAGTCCTGAATAGTCATGTTTTGGTTTGTTCGGTTTGTTTTGTGGTCTTTCTTTCTTTCTCTGTCTCTCTCTCTCTGGTTTACACCTGTTTTGCATAGGCAGCAGCTTGCCTTTTGTAGGTAATGGTCATGAGCAGGTGATGGCCTGAGCACCAATTGGTGTTCCCCACTTGCTAATTGCTTGCAGAATAGCTGTGTTGTTATTCCAATAGCCAATGGCATGGCAACACACTCTTTTAATTGAGTACTTCATATGGGTGTTGCCCCTATTCCTTGCCTGTGAGGAGGACATCATGAAGGTGTGTGAACAACAGCATCACAGAGGGTAGGTGGGAATCTCTCTTACAACAAGACTTGTGGAGACAGCCCAACTAATTGGAGGAGAAGGTTCCAGACTTAGGTACAGAATGTAAGTATTGCTGTTATACAGTTGGAATAATGCTAGTTTAACAGGGTTTGTCTGGACATGCATTTGTTGCATGATTTCAAGTCTGACAGTGTTATGTGGATGGCATAACTCTCAACTGTAAGGCTATCTGCAAAATGGTCAGAGGTTTGCCTGTTATGTTTGGTCTATTCCCTAGGAAGTTTCTTTCCTTGGCAAATCAGTGGGATACTCTGGGGATTGCAGACAGTAAATGCTAACATCCATTTGTGTTTCTGACTTTGTATCCCTCAGAAAAGATATGTTACAACAAACCCTGTAACACCAACAACATTCTCAGTTGATGACAGCAGTATTTCCAATATGCCCCTGTGTTTGGGCCTCTGTTCCCAAATTATGTCAGGCTTTGTCCATATGTCATACACTAAGAGGTTCAGAGGTATGTTACATCATTATTTAGTGCCTTCATTCCTTCTGTCACTCCAGTGATGTAGCAGACTCCCACACGTTACAAGGAAGAGGCCATAGATATGAGGCTAATGCCTGGATATTCTGTGGGAATCTGTACAGCTGAGACATCTGTTTATGTCTGGCCATTGTTAAGAGACTGTCAGGATTGTGTAGCAGTGTAGTGTGTAAATGTTAGTTGGGCTGTGTATGGAGGGGGGTACATGTGAGTGTCATGGGCCTTTTCTATCTGACTGTCCATGCTGCTCCAGTTTCCGGTGGTCTATCAACTGTATATGTTTGGGCAGACTGTGACATGTCCCGTAACACCTCAGGATTCCCACTACACTGTGACTTGGGGCAGTATATGTAGGGGTAGTGAGTGAGTGGCAGACAGGATATTTTTGTTCACACAGTCATTATACTGTAGTGTTCAGTTGTTTTACCGGTATATCATTTTGACTGTGGTACAATTGGTTGTGGGTATGCATTTTCACACCAGTGTCTGTTTTCCACTACTGTTACATCCCTGTAGTGCCTGTTATATTTGCTAATGGATGCGTAAGTCCACAAAGTTGATTTCGGGTGGTATTGAGCTGGTCTGACTGTAGTATGGACGGTGTTTGATGACATACTTGGCAACACAATGTAGATTCCCTAATGTTATGTTATGTCCAGATATTCATAGGCTGTCTGGTTGTGTGGCTCATATCTTTTGCCTAATCCCCATAACTGTTGTGTATTTCTGACAAATCAGTGGGATGATGTGAGGATTGAAAACACTAACTTATGAGAAGCAATTGAGTGTCAGACTTGTGATATTTCAGGCAATATATGTTAGAACAGACGGTGTTACTGAAGCAACCTTCTCAGATTATCTACTCACGTATTTCAGATGTGTCCCTATTATCATGCCTTTGTCCCCCCACTTTGTCAGGCTTGGTCCAGATTTATTGCACTAAGAGGTTCTGAGCACACCTGTCAACTGCCAAACATTGCACAGGATGTCCAGATGTATGGCTCAATTTTTTGGTCTGTTCCACTAATTATTTGTATGTGTCTGGTAAATCACTGTGATGATCTGAGGAGTTATGTCAGTAAATAATGACATATACATTTCCGTTTCAGACTTCATATCCTTCAGAAGATGTATGCTGAAACAAACCCTGTTACTGTAGCATCTGTATAAGTTTATAAGGTGATATTTAAAATATGTCCCTATTTGTGGCCCATTGTCCCCCATTTTGATGGACTTTGTCCAGATTTCCTGCACTAAGGTTGAAAGTTATGATTCTGAGGTATGACTGCACTGCGTGTTATACACACACACACACACACACACACACACACACACATATATATATATATATATATATATATATATATATATATATATATATATATAATGTATATACTTTTTTCATATATATGTATCACCATACATATATATGTGTGTATATTTATATATACAAAACATGACTGATTCCACAGAGCTTTTTCCCCAATGCTGAATGCCTCTATTGCATGATATGTTTGAAAAAGCAAAAGCAATTCCTACAGCTCAAATGGTATAGTGGTACAGTGCTCTAACTATAGTGTACAGAGTCCTTGGTTCGAGACCTGCAACAGCCATCTATTTGATGAAGACAGAATGATTAAAGTGGGATTTTGCATGATGCTAAGCAATGCCAAAACACAGTTAGTCTGTTTTGGGTTCACTTAGCGGCACTTACTCCTGCTTACACCCATGCTAATTTCTTTAAAAGAAAAGAAAAAGGGGTGAAAGGAAAGTGGTGAAAAAGGGGCATGCAGAGGGAAAACAATATGAAAGGTTGCTAGGGATGTGCAGGATGTGTGTAGGAAAGGTCCATAGCTTTCCATTTCTTATACAGCAACAACTGTACATTTGTGCAGAGTCTGGAGGTGAATTTAGACACTCAAATCCCAGAGAGAGGGATGAGGACAACAGAAATGTGTTAAGCCAGTTGGACCAGATTACATCTGTCCAGTGGACATGTATGTAAAATGGACAGCTATGTATGGGCGATATTTTTTGGGGGAAAAGATGCCCTTTTATTTTTTAAATCTGAGAGTGGTATGTTGGGGAAGGATTGTAGGTACTTCTGGGGAGGTAGGTTGGGAAGGGAGACAGACAAGACAGACATGACAGCAGACAGGGGCAGTATATGACAACATGAGTGGGGTAAACACCTTTGATGGGGAGAGTTGTTGGGAATCCGAAGCCCATGAGCCCCCAAATTGATACAGTGGGACTGAGGTCCCCACCCATGGGCAGTCACCACTGCACCTTCAAGGCCCCGAAGATGGCTGTGCTGGGGGCTGGACAGGAGGGGCAGCCTGCCTCTTGAGGTGTGCCAGGTGGCACTCCATCTGGTGCAGCCGGTCTTCCAACTCTGTTCAGATGACGCTGTGCACCATACCCCAGAACTGCCTGCGGATGACAGGCTCCTGTCCATGCCCGCTCCCGGGGGGACAAGCCCCATCCCCTGAGGGGGTTCCACTCAAAGGTGGTGCAGGACCAATGGATGAGGAAGTCACGGGTTGGGTCCCAGACATGCTGGGGCCTGGTGCCATGGCCAGATGAGGAGGGACAGGCAGATCCACCAGGATGTGCCTTCCCAAATGTGCTATGGTGTTGAGGTTTTACAAAATATGATGGTTAGTCATGAACAACACATTTCAAAGTTAACTATAACAGCATGCATGGATGTTCCAATTAACCCCATAAAACAGATTTGAAACAGTTGCATAGCAAACAGAACACATGTATAAATGGAACAACAGTATGCATCATAACAGTATGCCAGTAGCATCAATGGCAACAGGCCACTAACAATGGTATTTGAATAAGGTATGTTAAATTGCAACCAATCAAATATATGAACAATAATAGATCACAAGTCCCAACATTAGGTTTGGAGAACAACATACCCATAGTATATGAATAATAATTATTGATGCAGATGAGGGGTGGGGGAGAGACAAAAAGTCCATTAACACCTGTTTATAATTCTATTTTCCAAAACAGTACTGCTCAGTACTCTATGGGTCTGCCCTCACTTTACATCGACCTATGGCCCATAGCCTCTGTAGTACAAACATACCCATTAAACTGTCAGCCTGGAATGGTATGGGGCAAACTGTGACAACTCTGGGTACATGACTAGAGGGGACTCATACATGTCAGGGTTACATATCTGGCACAGAAGGGGTACCCTGAACTGCTGTTATGTGAGTGTGCTACTGGCATACTTCAACTGGTTTCCTATCTGTGTCCAGGGTTATTGGCAGCAGTGTCCACCAGCCATGACAGTGTGACATTTAAGAGACATGTATCAGGAAGTGTGCATGTTGTATGTACCTATCCTGCTGTCATTTGCAGGCATGTGGTGGGACAGTTGAACAGCTGTACACAGTTTATTAGTATACCCTTCATACTGCTACAACCAACATTTCCTTACCTGTAAAATCTGTGGAGAAAATATATGTTAATGCTACCTGACTGTTTTTTACATATATTCCTGATGCCTTGTGTGTAGATATGCACACATCTTAGTACCACTCCCTGGATTCGAACTGTGTCTGGGTGTGCAAAATAACAACTAAGCTATTTCTCATCACACTAAGCTACTGGGGAACTGCTGTTTTTTGTTTTACTGGTTTCTGCCTATTAGTCTCTTGTTTAGACAGTCTGAACTTGTAATTCTGTGATGCATGCATGACAGATAGTTATTGCATTGTGCATTAATCCTTTGAATTACTACAATTTGGAAAGCAAAGGTTAACACGGGGCATTTATATCTTATTTTACAGCTCCATTCTAAGTCTACAACAACATACCAGAATAAACACAACAGTTTGTGTTATACATGTTTATTTCAGATATTTAAATAAGGCCATATTCCCACCCTTTGCCATCATTGGTCAATTTTGAAAATGTTGAGCACAGCTTAGTGGTGCGCAAACCCGGTAGGCCAATTTTAGCAATGCTTAAAGGGGATATTGTTGAGCACTGCTTAACGGTGCCCAAATCTGCTTAGCTGAGCTGACTGTTGCTTAACATTCACATCTAAGCATTGCTTAAACTGGCTAAGCATAGCTGAGCACTGCTAATCATTGCTTACTTTTAATTTTTAGCTATATTAAAATAATGAATTAATTTAGTAACTGTATATGATTTACTTTACATGATGTCTCTCTATGTGCTTTCATTACATTACCAAGAGGTGTGACTATACTTTATGACTGTATGGAACACTTGTGTATACATGGGTGGTTTCACATTATATGCACTCACACTTCCATTTTAGACCAGCTACACCACCCTGGTTAACAAATATCACTTACTACATCATTTTCAAGAAAAAAATATTTTTAACACTGCTTTCCTATGTAAGGAATAAAGTGCCTGTCTTGGTGCTCAAGCCATGAACACCTGCATACAAAGCCAGGACAGTAACCACTATGCTATCCTGGTGTTAGGATTTTATCTGTATATTTTTATTTATCTCCTCTGGGGTGTTTAAGCAATGCTGGGCAGAGGGCCATAACACGCACACCCACTCAGCTATGCTTAAACATAAGTTAGTATGGAAAAAAAATATTTTTATTTATTTTTGGCCTTGTACAGCATTGTTACCCTAGGAGGTTAACAGGTATGTGAGGCAGGCATCTAGGCATTCTGCAGACACCTGTACAGTTGAGGGTTTTGTCCATATGGCACTTTCACATGGCAGACATTTGTGTTTCAGTCTTCATACCATGCAGGAAGTTAGTGCTACTCCAAACCTTTTATTCAATCAGCTTTCAGGTTTGTCAGTGCAATATTTAAAATGTGTCCCTATTTTTGTGGGTTTGCCCTGCCATTACTTATGGCTTTGTATTGCTTTATTGCTCTCGGAGGGTGAGATGTATGTGAGGCAGGCATCTGGGCATTCTGCAGAAACCTATACAGTTGATGGCTATAGCTCTACAGCACTTTTACAATGCAGGGGGTGGTGACAGAACCTGTCACATACCCCTTGCATTGTTTCTTGCTACCCTAGCTATTTCAGTATCTGCAGACACCGAAATGGTCATTTTATTTCATTTCAGTGTCTGTGGACACTGAAATACTTTTAAAAAGTGCCGTATGCCACTTTCTCAGTGCAGGGGGTGTGTTGGATGTGCGTGCACTGCTTAGACACACCCCTTGCACTTGTTCACTCTTCATGTCCATTTAGCCATAACAACAGTGCACTTTCATGAATATGTAAAGCACCCTGTCTTGTTAAAGCTAAGGCTAAATGAACATGAACCACTCCATGCAGGAATAGCACTATTCCTGCCTGGAGTTTATTGAATCCCAGGGATCATCTTAAAGTTTACATGATGGCAAACACAGCTGTATTGATATATGACCTAATATTCATTGTTGTTTATATAATATTTATTTATATTATCATAAATGTCATGTTCTTCTGAATATCTCAATAAGCAAATAGCATAGACAAAATGCTTAGTCAGGTATGAATGCTCTCAGCTGGATGAATAAAATGCTGCTGACAGTATGTGTGCAACTTGAGTGGTTGCTGAAATGTTGCAAGTTGTTTATAAAATATTACAAACGTAGCAGTTACTATGTTTACTGTGACTTATAAAATTCAGTTTAAGACCTAGAACCTAAAGAATACTACCAGTATAAAACTAGTCAGTGTTGAAGAGTTTACCATTGACACTTCTTTAGTAACCCCATATATTTCCAGAGATAAGAACATTTGTTTGAAATGTGACAACATAACTTCTTTCTATCAAAAAGCATAGGCTCCCCTCATTGGAACTTACAGTGCAAACTTCCAGAGCTACCTTGTTGGGAATAAGTTAAAGAGCATCCCTTTACTGAATCCAGTAGCTAGTGTAGGGTGAGAGGGGCAAGTGCATTGGGCACAAAGTGTTGGAGGGGGGGTGATCAGTTTGCTGTTGCATTTACAATTAGACCCAAGTTCTGTACTGTTCCATGTTTGCTACAGTTTAAAAGTAAAATAAGTAAATAAATAAATAAATAAATAAAATAAAATAAAATTCATTTTTTAACTAAAACCTGAGCACTGGGCACAGAAACAGGACATGAATGATCAGGCGGTGGGGAGTATTGTGCATCCTGATTAGTGTGCCAGTAGAAGGAACGTACATTTTTTTTGGTTCAGTGGAAGAGCTGCGGGGTAATGGATCTGTTATAAGCCAGTCACTACCAATGTAGTGATTGGCTTAATACCGTGAAGTGCTTTTCATTTTTTTTTTTTGCTCTTCACTTAAAGAGTTGTGGGGGGTGGGTCACTGGCTCATTGTAATGGCACAGGGTGCTGGTTGAACTAGCTATGCATCTGGCTGAATCTACCTCCAACTGCTACCATGACAATGGTTCGGTAACATAACCCATATCATGAATACTAGAATACAGTTGATAAACCTTTCTCTGCTTCTTAAAGTAGCATCTTATATGCAAATATTTCACATGTACATAGGAGATTATGTATTATATGTATGATTGGACTGTATTTTACGCACATCTTAGCTTGCATTTTTTTATATCTTTTTTTTTTAAATGCACTCTTTATTTTTTTAATGTGACTCTATCTGCATTCATTCTTGCTATGGTTTGAATGTTGCTGTGTACTCATTTTGCATATAATACTGTTTGTTGAAAGACTGTGATGTATCTTCTTCTTTTTGAGCTTGGCTTGTGGCTGAAAACAGTCAACACACTAGTCCACTTACCCAGTGACCAAATAGTAAACAATAAATAAATAAATAAAATAGTTAAGTAATGTCACAACGTGCCACCATCTGAATCTTCTCATGTCCTACTGAGATAAATGAGCGATGTACCAGCTATAACCCAAATGAAGACAACTTGTCTAGCTGTTGTGCATCTAAAACAAATATAACAATATTTCTCACTACAACATTTTTTCACTCCTATTGTTTGTCGTGTAACATGATATGTTGTGATTTAAAATAGCTCTAACTGATTTTTGAAAGACTGTGATCGTGGAGCTTTTCTCCCCAGGCTTCCAGTATAAATGGGCACTTTCTGGCCCAGTCGGACTTTCCCAGTATACAAATGTCAAATATATAAATAAATAAATAATTCACATTATTCTATGTTCTTTGAGCCCTTTCTTATTTGCAATGGTGATGGACAGGTTGACAGACGAGATCAGACAGGAGTCCCCGTGGACTATGATGTTTGCAGATGACATTGTGATCTGCAGTGAGAGTAGGGAACAGGGGGAGGAGACCCTGGAGAGATTGAGATATGCTCTAGAGAGAAGAGGAATGAAGGTCAGCAGGACTAAGACAGAATCTGTGTGTGTGAATGAGAGGGAGGATAGAGGAATGGTGAGGATGCAGGGAGTAGAGGTGGCGAAGGTGGATGAGTTTAACTACTTGGGATCGATAGTTCAGAGTAATGGTGAGCATGGAAGAGAGGTGAAGAGGAGAGTACAGACAGGATGGAGTGGGTGGAGAAGAGTGTCAGGAGTGATTTGTGACAGACGAGTACCAGTAAGAGTGAAAGGGAAGGCCTACAAGAGGGTAATGAGACCAGCTATGTTATATGGGTTGGAGACAGTGGCATTGACAAAAGGCAGGAGTTAGAGCTGGATGTGGCAGAGTTAAAGATGTTAAGATTTGCAATGGGTGTGACGAGGGTGGACAGGATTAGGAATAAGTATATTAGAGGGTCAGCCCAGGTTGGAAGGTTTGGAGACAAAGCCAGAGAGGCAAGATTACCTTGGTTTGGATATGTGCTGAGGAGGGATGCTGAGTATATTGAGAAAAAGATGCTAAGGATGAAGCTGCCAGGTAAGAGCAAAAGAGGAAGGCATAAGATAAGGTTTATGGATGTGGTGAGAGAGGACATGCAGGTCGTTGGTGTGACAGAGCAAGATGCAGAGGACAGGAAGAAATGGAAATGGATGATCCACTGTGGTGACCCCTAACGAGAACAGCCGAAAGAAGATGATGATTCTATGTTCTCTATGGGATTAGCAATGTCAGGTATAAGGCCGTGCAGTTCCCTTTCTGCCCAGCTGCCCCTAAATTAGCTAAATAAAATATGGTGTCAGTGAGGACATCTCCAGTAGCTTGGCAATAAGTCCACCGTGATGCTTCATATATTACACTACTGCACATAAGTTAAGGACGG
Organism: Protopterus annectens; assembly: GCF_019279795.1. Classification (NCBI taxonomy): domain Eukaryota; kingdom Metazoa; phylum Chordata; order Ceratodontiformes; family Protopteridae; genus Protopterus; species Protopterus annectens. The sequence goes on from NC_056751.1 coordinate 727,814,575, forward strand.
AAAACAGGAAAAATATCACTTTTATGGTCTACGATGCTCAGAGGCTGCTATAGATTTCAAACATCTAAAACATCTAACCATAACAACACACATCACTGATAACAGAAAAATACTAGGGCAATTCAGTAAAGCCTACACAATTTTTTTGTATTTACATCATGGTGCGATGCATACACGAGCATGAACATTTTCAGATTCCGTAAGCTCTTCTTAGCAGCATGCTCACACATGCAAATGGAAAATTCTGTGGAATGCAAATTACCTCATAAGTAGGTGAATCGTATCAAATAAGGCAGGTTGAGTGATCCAACAAGCAGAAAGGCATCTGTGTAGGCTCCGTGTCAGTGTCCATAGTGCATGTGGAATGTTGTTTGCATACAGAAGTCTACACAGACAGAAGGGAATATAAAACTCCACAAATATGGACATACCTCCCCTGAAAATGTTATCCCACATACAGATATGTGCAAAACTAATATTGTGGATGTATGAAAGAGGAAGAGAATAAGTTAAAATAAATTAATTATATTTTTTGTAATAATTTCAGCATGTGTGCTCTATGTGCCATAGTGCGCAAACATGTTTAATTGAAAAATTAAAAAAAAAGAAGAAAAAAAAGCATTTTATAATATTTGTTAGAAATCTATTATAGGATGTTGCACTGAGTCCATACAATGGTGCATTGGAACTATTGCCCAGTTCATACAACTATAAACCATGTAATTTCCAGGCTGTCAGCATGGATATGTATACAAATGAGATGGATGTCTTAAACAGCAAAAAAGAGTAAGAGTGTCCGCATATCCACTTTGTGTAGGCTCCCACGGCATGCTGATATTTCCACTGGATGTGAATGCCAGTAGGGGGGGTGTCCCATTTATTTTAGGATTTTTTAATTTGCAGTGCACGTGTTTGCGCTGTCCGCTGCATAGCTGAACATGTTCGTGCAGAAAGACCACCCAGGTCACAGTAATAATGTAGGCAGCAAGTAATTAAAACTGGATATATTCAATTTTTGATTTTGACTTTTGTATAAGCTATGCTGTATGTTGCATAGCGCCTCATCTCATAATAAAGTAGGGCCATTAAATTATGTCAATTACAATCTAGGCAGGTGAAATGCATAAGAATTAGCCAATTACACATGGTGGGCCTACAGCAGATCAGTATAAAGTATGCATACACCCTACATTTTGATTTTCCCCCATACTCTGGACCATTGGAGTATAGACTTGGGAATTTTAACTGAGATAATGGTAGGGGCTGCTGCAGATCTGCTACATCTGTATGTGCTAGATGCTAAAGTCAGTGATGCTGGTGCTGCTGACAATAGGCCTAGGCTGAGAAGGAGAAAAGTATTCAGGCCCAGGGTAACCTTCCAGGAGCTACATGAGCTGGAGATTGTAGAGTACTACAGGGTGGACAGGGACATTTCAAGCACTCACTGAGCTCTGCCACCCTCAACTCAGAGCCAGAGCCAACAGAGGGGAACCCATCCCAGAGCAAACAAAGGTAAGTGTAGCCCTTAGGATACTAGCTACAGGTAATTTTCAAAGACCAACTGGGGACATGATGGAGGTGTCACAGGCATCTGTATCCAGGATAATCCACCATTTCTTGGATGTTATGCTACCACATGCCAGTGAGCACATATATTTTCCGTTCTCCCCTGAGATGAGGGCCAGCAATATACAACAGTTCTACCATGTAGTACACTACCCTGAAGTACTGGGTGCCATAGATTGCACTCATGTACACATCAAGGCACCACCTGGTGAGCAGGGTAGAATCTACATCAACCGCAAGGGCTACCACTCCATCAACTGCCAGATCATGTGCAATGGCCAGGGGATTATCCTTAATGTGTGTGCTGACAGCCCTGGCAGTTATCACAGCTCCCATATCTGGCATACATCACAGCTGTCCCAGATGTTTGCTAGGGGACATCCCACATGGCCATTTACTGATTGATACTGGCTATGCCCTGGAACAATGGATGATGACACCCATCAGAAATGCAAACACATCCACAGAAGAATGCCATAATGAGGCACGCGCACAAACTAGGAATATCATAGAGCATGTGCTTGGGCTTCAGAAGTCATGATTCATGCCTAGATATATCTGGTAGAGCCCTGCTGTATTCTCCAGCCACATGTGCACATATATTCACGGTATGTACTATGGTACACAATATGATCCTGCAGAAACAGCTGCAGCAGAATCAGCAAAGGAAAGGGATACACAGCCTCCCACCAGTGCCTAGGTCACCACAACCACAGCCACAGAAGGATTCAGAGGAGGACCCCCTGATGATGTCCCTGTATGCAGACATAGGCGTGCTCAGTATGCCATGGCTTTGGCTAAGACGCAACGCATAGCACATTCACTGACAACCTAGGGACCTAGGGACTGACATCTTATTTCTACTAACATATATTATATTAAAACTGATGTTAGGCAACCCACACAACCTGTACCTAACCATGTATTGGCTGTGTACTGCTTGCATCTGACAGAGTCAGCCCTGCACTATAGTTGTGTCACTTGCAGAATTTGCAAGGTAAGTCCGTAACCTACCCAGTACTCATAAGAATTATTATGCTATGGCATTGTATGTATGGATCTGGTACATTATGCAAGTAAGAAATAACATCCACATGGGACTACAGGTACCCATTCCACTATCATGTTTCTATTACTATTCACTAGGCCTCATGCATGGAATATTCATGCAGTCGTACTGCAACAGATTACTGGTACATTAGTTAATAAAGATGTTAGACAGTGGGGTTACATGATAGTCGGACTATTGTGTATTCCAGCAGAACATGTGGTGTTGTTCCCCCACCCCCAACTCAGCAGTTTCCCCTGTAATTGCTGTAACAGTAACTTATCAATGGTATAACAGCATTCTATGCAGTCTCAGGAGAGTAACATAGAAATTGATCATACATTGTATGTCTTACTTAATGCAGGAATAACAATGTGCATATTTATGCAGGTGACTATGTGATGAATGACCCCTGTCTATTAAGCTACTTGTGTGGCTGAAAGGACTAGACCAATTAGCTTGTGTGATAGTGTTCATGGCTCTAATCTAGACATATCTACTTCTTTTGAATGTGAGGTATTATTACTTTGTGTTTTACAGACTATCAGTCTGTGTGTGGTGTAATATCATTAACCTCTGTCACATATTGATTACATCAGACAGCTTTAAAAAGTAATAGCCAATTTGAGTGAAGTGCAGCAGTGTAGAAACAGGCTATATATATATATATATATATATATATATATATATATATATATATATATTATATAGAGAGATAGATGGATAGATATATATACATATAAAACATGCATATATGTCTTTTCCCCTATATCTACATAACACATATATATTACACACACACACACACACACACACACACACACCTTCATTTATATATATGTCCCTGTTATATACATAAATATATACATTTATATGTGTGTGTATGTCTGTGTTGTCCTACATACCCAGATTACGGTGATTAAAGTTGCACTATGACACATATATAATGTTGCTTAAAGGACCAAATGTAAAGGCTCAGCACTAGATAATGCACTTACTTACAACCCCCTATGCCTGCTGGATGTCACCACACATACACTAAACAGCTGAAAAGGTGGTGTAATGTATAATGTTGTCTACACAGGCATTAACAGGGCACATTGTGTTTGCCCACAGGCTTGCCCATCCAAACGCAAACAACCGCATATGGCCAAAATGGCTACTGTAGCCACATAGCTAGGATAAATAGTTATCTGACTGCTAGGCTACTATATGCAGATAACAGTAAGAAGCAATGTCACTCTGCATGCCACACATGCTGTTCAACACAAGCCTAGTTTATGTACTCCACAAGTAGTTCGACTGCAGTCATGTATAAAACAAGCTTCAGCTGTGGTGTGTGTGATAAGTGCTGTGATTTGTAGTGTGTAAGACTAGTTAAGCAGGGGTTATAATCTTACTCCAGGCCACTTGATGTGTTTGTGTGCATGTGCATCTCCATGCCAAACAAATGAGAATCCCTCATTGACTACCAAACTGCAATGGTTCTGCACTTTTTGTCCCTGTAAGTTGATGCCAGCCTCCAAACACCTGTTTTCCACAAAGCCTGCTGATTTCATGTACCTTAACACTACCTACTCCCATTCTAATGCCAGACTTCAGCAGTGGCATCTGCAATAACTACCGTGATCTCTAGTGTATTAGAGTAGATAGGTAGAGGCTCTAATCTCACTCCAGGCCACTTTGTGTGTGTGTGTGTGTGTGTGTGTGTGTGTGTGTGTGTGTGTGTGTGTGTGTGTATATCTCCCTACAAAATAAATATGATCACCACACTGACTTAGAAAGAGGTTGGATTTTGCAGTATTTTGTTTGTACCAGATGATGAGGGTCTCCAAATTCCTGACCACAGCAAGGCCTGCTGATGTCATCTAGCATAAGATTACCTAAAGAGATATCCACAGCAGACTTGAGCTGTGGCATGTGCGTTAGGTACTGTGATCGGTAGAAGTTCTAATCAAACTGCAGCCAACTTGCAGTGTGCATGTGTGCTATGTAGTGTTTTGTAAACATAAATTGGTAGTGGTGCTATTCTCACTGTAGCCAAGGGTGTGGATGTTACAGCATTTTACAGCAGTATAAGGGATCATAGGATAATTGAACTTTAATCCTAATGGCCCTAGAGCCCTTACAGTCCTAGCCAAGTTGTTACCCTTATTCACATGATCAGCACATATTGCCCCTGTCCACAAGGGACACAGGCAGAAGCCCTGTGGTAAAATGACAGTTACCAAGTGAATCATACAGACTGCATCTGAAGAGAGCCAATGAGGTGCTCTGTTTGGCATTAGGTGGGAGTCTTTTTTGAAGGCTTGTTAAAGTCTGGTAGACATCTCTCTCCCACTAGTATGTATTAGTAATGTCACAGACCAGGTTAATGTACTTACAGCAGTAATCCATGTACCATTTCACCTACATATATGTAGCATTTCCAATAAAGCATGGTTGGACATTGCCCTGTATACAAGGCAGAGATCACCTCTGAATAGTCTATTTCACACAGACTACAATGACAGTTATGTCAGACAATCCCCATAGAACAGATACTGATGACCTGAAGTTCCCTTGTGAGGAACCTTTGTGTTGTGTGCAATTGCCACTAGTGCTTGGAAAGGTACCCAAGAAAATGGTCATTGCACTCAAATATTGGTCTGTTGAGGGAAGAGTACATGGATGTTATAACTACATAATTTCTCCAGAAAAAAAGCGAATTGGATATGCAAAAATCAAAAAGCAGTAGGCAGCTGTACCAAAACGCTAGCTGCCACCTCTCACAGGTGAATCCAGCTTAAGAAATGGAGTCTGTTCGTAAAATCAAAAAAATATTTAATGAACAAAAGTTTGAACAAAAGTTGAGCGCTTTCACTCGCTGAAGGCGAGCTTCCTCAGAACAAAGAATTGATTGTGTAAATCAATTAAATAATTAAAAATGGCGCCAAAACCAGCTCATTCAACTATTAAATAGTTATGAAATTTAAAATATGCCATATAACACAATGGTATATACAGTATCAAGTCATAGTAAAAAGGTATTAACAAATCATAATAAAAAATGTGCACTGAGACAACTCTAATATAAAATGTATACACATAAAAACAGTAGATATGAAGACTATTTAATCTAAAAGAAGAAGCGGTTTAATTGATAGACAATCATTGATCCCTGGGTTTGTGGTGGCATCGGTGTAAACTTGCCACCATAATTCTCTAAAGGCCAAATAGTTTTTGTAATTCCCTCCCCTAGGATTGTTCCTGACCTGCTCCAAAATTCCAAACTTAAAAGTGTGATCGGTTCCATATTCCAATATATGTCTGTAAAGGGCATTCTTTGTGTCCTTCCTTCTGATACAATACAAATGGGAATATACTCTCTGCCTAAGTTGCCTTTCAGTTTTCCCTATGTAATAGGACTGACAGAAGGAACAAAGAGCAATGTAAACTAACATAGTTGATTTGCAATTGCCCTTAGCTAAATAAACTTTGGTGTGATTGATGTTATTCAAACATATACTATTCAAATCATAAATGTATGAACATTGGTGGCAAGTGCCACATTTGGTAGTGTTGGACCCTTTGTTAAAATTAAGTGGGTTCTCATTTTCCAAAATATGTTTAATGTTTTTGCCCATTTTGAAAACAAAATTGGGTTTAGAACCAACATTTTCAATAATATCCTGCGTTGCTGTTAAAATATACCAGTTTCTAGCCACTATATTTTTAAGCTCTTGGCTGTAAGGGCCGTATTCAACTATGAGAGCACTACGGAAACAATTAGTGCGGTCAGTGAGTAGATTTTTGTGTCTACCCATAGAAGCGATATTACTCCCTGTAGACATAACATTGTCAATAAGGTTGGCAGAAGTGCAATTTCTCGCACCCAACAAAGGGGAATATTTTAACCCCCATTGGCTGACCACATAAGAGGCAATGTCTTCTAACATAGCTGTATCATAACCTCTTTCAATGAAGAGACCTGTAATAAACTTCAACTCATTTACCATGTCTTGATGTTTAGAGGTCATCCTGATGGCCCTAATACATTGCCCTTTGAAAATATTTCTTTTCAAATTATTAGGATGGTAGCTGTTGTAATCTAAATACGAGTTTGTAAAGGAAGCTTTCCTGTATACCATAGATTTAAAACCATCGGGGTCAACCGTAATAAAGGTGTCTAAATAGGGGACCCCTGTTGTACTGTGGGTGGAAGTAAATTTCAAAAAACTACTACTAGTGTTAAGATAGCTAATGAAGCAGTCAAAAGTATGACTGTTGCCCTTCCATAAAATGTAGATGTCATCTAGGTAACGGGAGTAGTATGCAATATTGTCAAAATATTGACTGTTAAACACCTGATTCTCCTCCCAATCAAGCATAACCAGATTAGCGAAAATGGGGGCGCAAGCCGCTCCCATCGCTACGCCTCTGGTTTGCCTGAATATTTCGCCCTCATAAAATATAAAGTTATTTTCTAACACAATACTCATAAGTTCGACTAAAACTGAAATTTTGTCCCAGCCGAACTTGGTGTGTTTTCTCAGGCTTCTAGAAAAGGCCTCTAACCCTTCCTCAATAGGTTTAAATTCCAGATTTGAAATATTGGGTTTTTAAAAACAAAATATGTCTATTTAAAAGGAAATCTTTTTTGGAGATTATTGGGCAAATATTCAGGGGTCCTATTTTGGAAGCCCTTATGGCTAGGGGAATTCAATTTAAAATTTAAAATTTTCCCAAAAATTTTGATTTCATGTACCTTAACACTACCTACTCCCATTCTAATGCCAGACTTCAGCAGTGGCATCTGCAATAACTACTGTGATCTATAGTGTATTAGAGTAGATAGGTAGAGGCTCTAATCGCACTCCAGGCCACTCTGTGTGTGTGTGTGTGTGTATGTGTGTGTGTGTGTGTGTGTGTGTGTGTGTGTGTGTGTATCTCCCTACAAAATAAATATGATCACCACACTGACTTAGAAAGAGGTTGGATTTTGCAGTATTTTGGTTGTACCAGGTGATGAGGGCCTCCAAATTCCTGACCACAGCAAGGCCTGCTGATGTCATCTAGCATAAGATTACCTAAAGAGATATCCACAGCAGACTTGAGCTGTGGCATGTGCGTTAGGTACTGTGATCGGTAGAAGTTCTAATCAAACTGCAGCCAACTTGCAGTGTGCATGTGTGCTATGTAGTGTTTTGTAAACATAAATTGGTAGTGGTGCTATTCTCACTGTAGCCAAGGGTGTGGATGTTACAGCATTTTACAGCAGTATAAGGGATCATAGGATAATTGAACTTTAAGCCTAATGGCCCTAGAGCCCTTACAGTCCTAGCCAAGTTGTTACCCTTATTCACATGATCAGCACATATTGCCCCTGTCCACAAGGGACACAGGCAGAAGCCCTGTGGTAAAATGACAGTTACCAAGCGAATCATACAGACTGCATCTGAAGAGAGCCAATGAGGTGCTCTGTTTGGCATTAGGTGGGAGTCTTTTTCGAAGGCTTGTTAAAGTCTGGTAGACATCTCTCTCCCACTAGTATGTATTAGTAATGTCACAGACCAGGTTAATGTACTTACAGCAGTAATCCATGTACCATTTCACCTACATATATGTAGCATTTCCAATAAAGCATGGTTGGACATTGCCCTGTATACAAGGCAGAGATCACCTCTGAATAGTCTATTTCACACAGACTACAATGACAGTTATGTCAGACAATCCCCATAGAACAGATACTGATGACCTGAAGTTCCCTTGTGAGGAACCTTTGTGTTGTGTGCAATTGCCACTAGTGCTTGGAAAGGTACCCGAGAAAATGGTCATTGCACTAAAATATTGGCCTGTTGAGGGAAGAGTGCATGGATGTTATAACTACATAATTTCTGGGTGACAGTGCCCTCAGTTATGACATGAGTAAGATATAATGCCCTTCTTACCACTGGGGAGACATAGTGATCTAAGGTAAAGTAGGTGCAAACCTGTGTGTCCAGGGCTCTCACCCCTGAGTATGTACATCAGGTGTTGCTACTGATGTGCTACTTAATAGGAAAATTTGTGTTACCAATGGAAATGGTACTACATATATATTTGCATAGTGTTTACAGCCATGAGTATGTCAACAAGCATTTATTCATGAAGACCTTCTTGTAGGATATTGACATAACTGGGAGATTCTATGACCACTCACAGTTTGCAGGCATCAGCCAACCTTGTCAGCCACAGACATTCATATTGTGCTTGTACTGTGGTTAAATGGATTCCAAGCACTAGAGGACTCAGGACTGAGCCCAGTGGAACACCACTGGTTACAGATCAGTTATTGGAGGTGGAGTCCTCTATTCTGAGTATGAATTCTATGACTGAGCCACTTAGTGACCCCTCTAATGAAATTACTGTTGATGCCTACTTTGGTGATTTTGTCAATGATTCTTGAGTGGGGGATAGTATCACATGGCTTGGCCAAGTCCAGGGAGTTGTATCCACAGATTTCCTCTCATCCAAGTCCTTGATGACCTCCTCATACATGTCCACTACATTTAACAGGCATGATCTTCATTTCAGAAATACAAACTGTGTAGTGTTAACTTTTTGTAGATTACATATATCTTTGCTGATCAGGTCCATGATGATATGCGCCATGGGCTTACAGAAATGGCTACTCAGGCTAATAGAGCTACAGTTCTCATGGTCAGTGGATGCATTACCTCTGTGCAAGGGGATAACAGTTGCTCTTTCCCAGTCAGTTGGGATGCAGCCAATGGTTACACTATGATTGCAAGGAGTGCACAATGCTGTTAGCAATCCTTGTTAAGATTCCATATAAGATGCAGCCTGGGATGTTACCAGGTCCAATAGATGCTTTGTTTCCTCCTTAGAGAGGCCATTTACAACCTGCCCTGTAGGTATAGAATGTATGGGACAGGTTGTAGGGATGTCATGTGGTATGTGTGGTGGGGACAGGGAAGTTAAGTTGTCACAGAACCTGTCCAAAAACAGGTTAGCTGTGTCTACATGGTCATTATATGTGGTATCATTAACTACGAGTTCACCAACAATCTGGGCCTTTCCTCTTAGGTTACACATGTAACTACACAATGCCTTGTGGCCATCCTTTGTGAAGGAGGCTAAGTTTGTCACATACTTCATTTTACAGGATGTCACAACAACACTATTTGCTTGTTTTAGCTGAGGAGGGTGTGCTTACATTTTAGAGGTGCTCCCTCACTCCAACTGTCACACAGCAATGTCCACTTCTTATTATCCAGCCTGATAATGGCACTTGCACACCAGGAATGTTTGCTTTGCCATGAGGAGCTTTTTTTCCTCCTGTCAGGTACACCCAAGTCTATAAAGTTGTACAGGTGCTTGCATAAATCATTGTTATACAGCTTGCATATTCCATCCATAGGAGGTTATAATTTGCTTTGTTGAAGTTCATGACTGTAATTGCAGCAGGTGGGGGGGGGGTTCATTTGTGATACTTACTTTTAATGAGACTGGTTTGTGGCCAGATCTCACCAGGGAAGACCTCACAGTGGAAGGGCTACAGTGGTCACACATATTGGTAAGCACCTAATGCAGTTCATTGTCTCCCCTTGTGGGGATGTCATGACACTGGTTCAGGACATTGTAGTTAAGGGCATGGACTAATCTTTGGGCAAGTCAGTTTGAGCATGAGTAACCAATGAATTTGATGGGTAGGTAAAGTCACCCAAACCATGGTGTTGTTATGTATCTTGATAGACACAAGTAGATTCAAATAAGTACAACAGTTGCCTTGATTCATGGAGTTGTCCCTGTAGCTGGTAATGGCTTGATTAGGTGCCCTTCCAGCAGTGAATAGTACCTGCAGTGTCCCCAGAGAATCACACTGTGTAACCAATCTGGATGTGTATCTAGTAATGAGTATGTGTGTACCACCTGCATTACCTTGCACAGTGTCAGTTTGAGGTCTGAACATGTGTAAGGACGTGTAGCCTGGTATGGCTGTGGTGCTGTCCACAGCCTTGAACCAGGTGTCTGTGACTGTACAAATGTCTACATCTTCGAAGGTGGGGACACCTTCCAGTGAGTGTAGTTTTGTGTTGGCATTCCTAGCGTGTAGCTGCATAACTGCAATGTTGTTTGATGATGGCATTTTCTCATTGGAAAGTTTTCCCTTGAGATGCCACCTATAAGATGCACTATGGGGATGTCAGCAGCCTTGGCTAGTACACAAAATCCCAGGGGTGACAGATGAAGACCATTTCTGGCAAAGCATCAAGATATGTTGACCAAGTCTGACATATAGTGGATCCACTTACAATGACACCACACTCTAGGCCAATTACTGACTTAAATCATTTTGTGTGTATTCAGCCATCATCCTAGGTGAAGGTCAAATGCAGCTGAAGGCTATGAGCATACCCACCAGAGACACAGAGTCTGTAAGCTCAGTCATGTCTCTGCATACAGTCCAGTGAGATATGTCCCAAGTTGTACACACCATCAGGAACTATGACATGGTCATACCGCTACCTGATGCTAACAGATCTGCATGCATGTGTGATATGGTGAATCAAATCCTGGCACCTCGCAGACAGCTAACTGTGACCTTTCCCATATGTAGCTTGGTGGGAGAGACATAAATGTGTCTCATGATGTAATCACCTATGACTAATAGGTTTGATTTTGTGTTTTTCCTCAGGTGTTTGACTGGTGAGACAGTGGTGCATGAGCTATTATGTGTACTGTGTTCTGCAGAGGTATGATTATGTATAGTGGGCTTGCAGTTGGGTTTCTGAGGTGTCTGTTTGCGTATGTGTGTGGTAAGGAGCTCCAGACATGCAGGTATGTGTGATGTGGGTTTGGGTGGAGTAGGAGGTGAGGTGTGCATGTTGGCAAACTGCTCATTGTCATACATACTGACTGGTGTGTGAGACACCATGGAATCAAGGTTTGTAATAGAGTCACATCTCTCACACATTGTGTTTGTGTGGTATAGGAGTAGATGGGCAGGGAGGCTTTCCATATCTCAACAGTGGTCATTGATAATGCCATTAGCAATACAGACTTGCTTGTGTGTAAGTCACAGCAGGCCATCGTTAGACAATGACCTGACAAATGCTGAAATGTAACATGTTATCACCTTTATGAAGGTGCCCTAAGGTAACACAGCACCTGACTGTGTGCCATAACATGGTTGGGTGAGTATGATGCTTTTCCAGGCATGCGGTACTTGCAGTAACCATAATCCTGTTATTAGACATAGTCACAATAGCATACCTACAATGTACAACTCAAGAAAAGTTAGGGTTATGCTGCTACACCCTTGGGGTTGACAGCTTCAAACACACTGTCTGTAGGCACTCCTTGCAGTGAAGATGTGAATGTCCATGCATGCACAGAGAACTTGTTCAACTTTGGCCTTGCAACTCTGCAGTGCCTGTCAAACAACCAGACAGTAAACTGAATGTAGTGTGACATGATGTGCAAACACAGACATGTTTTCCAATAACATAAATGGACAGTATTGCATACCTAGGACATGCTGGAGGTACATACACTTTGGCCAAAGGTGGCTGCTCCTCTGTAGTAGGCCTCAGATCCATGTCACACAGATGTCCACCATTAAGCTATTGAAGGTCAGGTTGCATGAACTGCTGTAAAATCGTCACCCAACAAGGATCACTGCTGCTGTGGTGCTTGTTCAAGCAACCTTGGACATCTATGTCACCTGACACTAAACATATTGTGATGCTGCGGCTGTGCTCCTAAACATCATCTGGTCAGTACCCTAGTGAAATCCTCACAACCCAGGAACACATGGCATAATACATGCTGACTCAAATGATTGCTCTGGTTGTTATTCAAGGCATCTACCTAGAAAAGGGTATACAAGCCTATGGAGTCTAACAGGAAGTGTGACAACTGTGTGGATGAACAAACAGGCTGTAGCCTGCTTCTCATCTTGAGCTTGGTACTAACATTTTGCTTCTAATTACAGGAAAAGTATAGGTGCATAGTATCCCAGGAGAGAGTGGTTGTGTTGAGACCAGCAGTAGTAGTTTCCAGGCACCAGCAATTCAGGGGACACCCTTCTTTTCAGCATTCTTCACAAGGTAATTTTGTCCTTTCAGTACTCACTGCTTGAGTAGTGTCCATCTGCAGTATACCTGTGTAAAACCTCCCACCTTACCTTCACAGGGTGTATATATTACCCTCCCCTCCATTATTTGCCTGTGGTCTATACAGACACAGATGCATTGGATGACTATTTTCTTGGAAACTATGATGGAAGTAATTGCAATACTGAGTTGCACACAGGGCAGCTAGCATGCAGTGACAAGCATTGTCCCCAGATGTCCCAGCAGTCTGATATTTAAAGCCATGAAAAGAATTATCATTGAAATGATTAGTAACAATGTGGTACACCTACAGACACTGGACCAAACCCAGTTTATTTTGGTCAAGGGCAGATCATGCCTACCATAACCGGTGGACCACATTGACTGTTAAACTATGCAATGGATGAGGGGAAAATGAGTCATTCCACCTACCATGGCCTACCAAGGCATTTGACACAATTAGACCATCAAACATTGTTGAAATACTGTAGACGTTATTTATAAACTAGTATGTCAGCCGGTGGATAGTGTCTGACTGTCATTATCCGGGATGATAGCATTGGGTATTCCACCACTACAATGAGGCCAGTCACCAGTGGACATCCCTCACAAATCATTCATGGGACTACCTCTGTAGCCATTCCCTTCTTGACAGTCACAGCCACTGTCAATGACCTCAGACTGACTGCATTTGTGGATGATTATAGATTAGGAGCTGTCACTGAATCCAACACAGAACCAACAGTTACCCAGGTTGGGCTAACACACACATTCAGTTGTTGCCATTGACAATTACTAAATGCCAAGGAATGTACAATACTATCCTTTGGGAAGTCATCCACCCCTGGTAAATATCGTAGTGTCTGCACACCTCCGACAGTTGACCCAGTAGTCAGGGACATACAGACAGTGACAGTGATACAGCCTTTGACTTTCACTGGTCAGTAAGATGTGGGGATTCGGTCAATGTGGCACAACCTATAGAGAAAGATATGGCATGTAAATCACATAATGTCATTGTTATACTGTATTTGGCACTCTTCACACCTGAATTTGAGTGCAATGCCACATTTGGTATGTAACTATACAGGCATATCTGACAAGTATAACAGCCACAGAGGTTCCACAGAAAACCAACACACAGTGTACATAACATGTCCTTGCATAAAGTGTCAAGGCTGTAACTGTGCATTCTGTCTCCTACATGATTTTCAAGGGAGGTGTATGGCTGCCATACAGGGAGGTGTCAGATCCCACTGTGTACCGCCTGTATATCCAAGAAAGGATTAATACGAGAATCACCTGTTCTACACACCTACACCTTGACTGTGATATAAATAGGACATGCTGGATAAACAGGTATGTAACCCAGAGATTACACCCTGTATGTAACTGGCTCTCCATCCATGTGAAGCACACTTCCGCTGTAATGCACATCATATGCAAGTTACACAATGGTATGCAGAACAAGACAATCATAACTGGTTTAGGACACGTGTCTAATGGACACAGGAAAACTGTAGATGGTTCATCGCCTATGCCACAGGTTGTAGATGTCTCAGCTCCCAAAACCCTGATTACACTTATAAAGGGTATCAGACCTTGTCACAGATTAGGAATGCATTATTAGGCTGAAAAAAGCCATTGTTCTTGTTAGCCTATTATACTCATATGAATCTATGGAGCCATGCACCTATGCTCCTTTACCTTTCTGAATACATTTTTCTTCTGTGCTGACATTAAATCCTGTGCTCTGGTGGCTATGGGTTTATTGTACCTGTGTACTCATAGGGGTGTCCTACACAATCCTGAAACTGAAATATAAACAATTCAATGAGACACATTTCATTGTGTAAGTATACAGCCTTTGCAATATCATACAATGTAATGCATACAAAATTATGTGGTTTACTCATTACAAATGGCAGCATATAATATATGTCAGTGACCAGTACAAGTGGCATGTCAAAGCCAACAATGGATAAAACAAAAACATAGTAATTTACATAGTTTCCCTTCATCAATGACAAGGATGACAGTGATGTGGCACAGGTATAATCACTTTCACAAGGTGTTTTGTGGGGGTGCAGGAGGCCTAGGCTGCCCCATTAGGTTGGCAAGTGTGTGTGTGAGTCAAGAAGGGAAGCAGGCAAGATGGACCATGGAAATGTGGCATGCATGTCTGTAGGTCACCTGATTGTGACAATGGTGTGTGAGTACCTGCAATAACACAGTCAAGCTCTGTGCTAGTCCTACATATCTGTATGTTGGACAGCTTTGAGCCATGTATGGTAGAGCTGACAGTTCACCATCTCCACCCCTGAACATGGAAACTGGCTCTGCCATGCATTGCACTGGCACCTCCATGCCCAAGGTTAGAAGTAGGGCTACTACCTGAGGGTGACTGCTGTCTGCTGGGACTGTGTCCTCCTTGGGAATGCCCAGGACCATGAGCCCATAGCCTGCACCATCTTGGTGTGGACAGCACACTCCCCTCTGGAGCACTGGATGTACTGCCACTACAGAAGCATGATCATACATGGCCATGTGGGCTCTCATCTGATACAGTTGCTTACCTACATCCACGGGTCTGATGCTCAACTCCATCCAGACATTCCATCACAGACAATGTGTGTTCCAAGACAGATAGTGTGCAATCTGTCTCAGGCCAACATCTTTTCACTCCATCAGTCAACCAATCTAGGGTATCAGCAATGCGGTAGAGGTACTCACAGATGTCAGACTGTGCTGCATCCATAACCCTGAGCATTCATCTGGAGTTCCTTTCAGAACATGCTTGTGCCACCATGATGGCCCTAAACATACACTGAGTGACACATGATGAGACACCTGCAACAGGTGGTGGAGGGACACCAGGCCTCCTACCAGCACCCCTATCACTCCATCTGTGTGGAACCTCGCCAGCTGTTTGATTATGGCCAATATTAGCACTCACTGTAGCCATAGTAGCCACACTTTCCTGCTCAATGTCCCCACCCTCCGGCTGTCCAATATCTGTGGCCTCAGGGGACTGGGTATACGTAGGCATACTGACTGCTTATGGTGATAATGAGGTCAGAAAAGGGATGTCAGCCTCTGTGACAGATTCAGGCCCTGCAACCCCCACCTGTGCCTCACTTTGGCCACCATCATCATCAGAGTCTGATGAGACACTGACATCAGGTTGTGAAGGGGTCACTTGCGATAAAAAGGAAAAATAGCACATTAATAGCTGCATTACTATGTTCTGCAGTACTATGTTGCAATATATGTTAAGCTGTATACACTGCTGTTACTATTACAAATTTGTTTAACCCCCAACCTCATATAATAGGACATGAGGATATTCTTTTCTAACAAACATCTGTAGTTCTTGTAAATAAAAGCTCTTTACACAAGAATCTCATGAGCAACAATGATGTATGCTGTTGACATTCGGCAAAACTCTGCAAAGTTGACACATATGGCAATCTGTAATGTCCTGACAATACTGTGAACTCTTATCACTGTGCTCACACCTACAAGGCATAGGTATGAGTCTAAACTGTGTGCAGTCAGACAATATCTGTGCAGTTGGCAATCATGCAGACAGTACATCAATCCAGCCAGCAGGCTTGGGATGACAATTTAGTGAGTATATTGCACTAAATCTACATCTCTAACAAAACAGTGTTGTGCTTACCAGGAGCAGGAGCACAGCCTCGTCTGATTCCTGATGGTCCTGTGAAACTTTGAGGGAGAGGTAATGTACACAGCATTGCATGTTGTACTATAACAGGCTAATATGTCCAAAGATCCCACATTTACAGTAGCTACTATGTTAATTGGTATGTTGCTCACAGTCTGAGCATAACATTCAAAGTGCCACTAACTTCCTTCCTCCCCCAAAAAAACACATGACACCCACATAAAACTATGTACACCCTGACACACTGAATGCTACAGTATTCCAGTGCTGATCCAACTAAGCATAACTGGATGACCGTCTTGTGTGGAAACAGTGGCACCTACAGTCATGACATACTGTGTGATGGATGACTGGAGCTGTACTGTGTTCCTAGGTTCACCAGGAATTCCTCTGTGGCTGGCAGTGGTTGTTCTGCTGCAGGCCCTCCACCAGTGACACCACGATCCCTGGCCATGCCTGCTGCTCTTCTGTGTGTGGCGTTGATCATATCGGTGACACTGTGTCACACCTGCTCATATGTCCTGCTCTGGTGACCAATAGCATTCACATTGCAGACCAGGTCAGCCTGCAATGCTGCCCACTGTGCCCTTTTTGCCCTCTCCCTGGACAGCAGGAGTTGCTGGTGTTCCCATAAGGCTTCCAGGGTGATGGCATTTTCAATATCTGTAAAAGGGCTCTAGCATTGGGGATACATATTTCCTGAAAGACAAGAAAATGGGAGCACATGTCAGGATCACATACGTGGGACTACAGTATGTAGGATACATCAATATAGGACTGCTTGATGACAACATGTCATATTCAACAGTATGCAAACATACAAAGGGTGTGGATCCAAGTAGGATAGTAGCAATAGTAAGCCATTCCTGCTTGTGCCATGATGGATACTGATGTATGATCACACACCCAACACAGGAGTCCATTGTAGTTTGGCCCCTATGGGTAACCCCCCTTATAACATATAAAAACAACCTTGCCAAACAAATAGCAGTGTACTATTACAATTGATATCAAGAGAAATCTGCAGGAGACTGGTGTACCTAATTAACACAAAGCATTCTAGTTCCTCTATAGGTGTAACACATCTGGAGATCAATCACATGTCATCAGTTGTTGTTGTTGTATCTTTCAGCTTTTCTCAGTTAAGGGTCGCCACAACGGAACTCCGGTCCGCTAATGATTGGCAGTAGATTTTTACATACTGAGTTGCCAGCCCTGACGTACAACCTTCAACGAAGGTATGCCCACTCATGCATGTCTCCACACAGAAGATGCTTTAGCTGAGAATCGAACAGGACAACTTCTTACTGTGAGGTGACAACGCTACCGCAGCACCACCACCACAGTCAAGTTATAAGAAAGGATAATGATGTAATCTCCATTCCCCTAAGTATATTCAAACATATGCATCATGTTGGAAACAACATGGTTACATAAAGTTGTACAGGTGCTTGCATAAATCATTGTTATACAGTTATTCCATCCATCCATAGGAGGTTATAATTTGTTTGTTTTGTTGAAGTCCTTGACACCAGGGGGGGGGGGGGGGGGTTTTGTGATACTTTTTAATGAGACTGGTTGTAGTCAGGAAGACACCAGGAGGAAGCTCACAGTGGAAGGGCTACAATGGGGTCACACACATACAGCAAATTGTCTATCAGGGGACTTCATGGGATGTCATGCCCTGGGACGTCATGACACTGGGACAGTTCAGGGACTAATCTTTGGGCAAGCTCAGTTTGAGCATGAGTCATTAATGAATTTGATGTGGTGTGTAACAACCAAGGTTGGGTGGTGTTAAGTGTTATAAACCAGGGTGTTGTTTGTTATTGTACTAACAGTTACAGGCAGATGATTCATGGAGTTGTCCTGATGGAGTACAATACCCCTCTGTTGAAAGGTACAGATATATAAATGTTGTGCCAATGAGTTCACCCTACAAAGTAACAGTCATACACAGTGGTTCCCCTAGCTTGATGTTTGCCTTTTTAACATGGTTCTGATTGCAAGAGATTGCCTCTGAAACAATCTGTGCTTCTGAAATGCTAATTGCAGCCATCACAGCTGATTTGCAGTATAATCAGCCAATCCCATGCAACCACTGAACAAGATATAAGGCCTCAATGTAGAGTACAACCCCTTATGTTGGAGGGAAATGACTGGGGTAAAGATACTACATCATTGCAGAGAGAATGTCTGTAGCGTCTACTTTTCACATACAGATATATGTGCTACAGGCTGAAGCTGAAGCTGAGGCTGCAGGCAATAGGCATAGGCAGAGAGAGTGAACACTTTGCAGGACAGCAAGCTTTAAGAGTAACTGTGATGCCTGTGACAGCTTTGTTGTATAGGCAGAGCCACATTGAGGGAACCCATCCCACTGGAAATTAGGTTATATGTTTAAGGTAAGTATGTTAGCCAAAGGTATCACTAACAGAATAAAAGGCAAAATGCTTGGTGTGTCCTAGAAAAAGGTAGGAGGTACATTAACCATTGTGTCATACAGCTGGGCAACTGCCAAGTCAAGTGTTATGTCATGGTAGTCCCCTGTTATGTGCATGCTGGCAACCCTTGTGTCTAGCACAACCTCCATATATGTATATTACTTGTGCAGCTGTGGTTGTCTGTGATATCACTAACAAATCATTGTGGGCTGAAGTCTGCTACTACTGGGCCATATTTGCATTATACACTTCAAAATCCTCTGAGAATTCAAGCTAATGCATGACCTGACATTTTCTGCACTTTCTAGTGTTGTAATAGGAGTGTTAAAAGTGGCCCTATCTGTAGGCCTTTGACTTCTATTATTTAGATGCAGACATTCCATCTCCAGTGCTTTTGATAGATAAATAAGTAATGAGACAGACATACATATCACAATTTATAATGCTGATGTCCACATACATGTATTTTCAATGTTAGATGCAGCTGTATTTCACCCCAGGACCATGTGTACCAAAAAGTAATGCTCTTACTGCATTTACAGACTGAACTACATAGTCATTGTTACAGGGGTGTATTTTTATATGTTGTAGATATCATTCCACAGTTATCTGCTGTTGCATACCTCACAAACATCTATTATTATGTGTATGGCTTTAGAGTGCTGTATTTGTCCACCAGAGTTCCAATTAAAATCCTATTTTTCCATTAATGGTTTAGCATGTGTATTTTTACATGTTGTACATATAATTGCAGGGTTACCTGCTATTAGATGCCTCACTTACATCTACTCTTATGTGTGTGGCTTTATATATACTGATGTATTTCTGTAATAGAGTGCCAATTACAGTACTATTTTTCTCTTACTCTTTTAGCTGATTTTTGCTGTTTGGCGTGAGGCGCAGCATCACTTAAACGCTTAATGACAGGAACATGAGCATTACTATGTTTTGATTAAAACACCTGTGTTAATTAGCAGCTGTGTGGCATGGTGGGTTGATCCACTGTTTTGCAGGTGCAATGCTCCTGGGTTCGAAATAGGGTGCAGGTATACTTTTTGAAGATGATTAATAATTTTTTCAAATGCATATATCAATGTAGCACAAAACATCTTTAAAGAAAAGAACAATGGGGAGATAGGACAGTGGTGAAATGGGGTTCAAGCAGGGGAAAAAACATAGTGAAAGGCAAGTAGGGATGTGCAGGAAGGGAGTAGGAAAGAACCATAGCTATCCATTTTGTGTACTGCAACAACTGTGCATTTTGACAGAATTTGTAGATGAATTTGGACTGTCGCCTCAGAGTAAGGGGTGAGGACAGCAGAAGTGCATTTTCAAGCCAATTGGACCAAATTAAGTGTGTCTAGTGAACATTTGTGCAAAATGGAGAGCTATGTATAGGACAATATTTTTTCTTGGGACAGGTGCCCATTTTTTTAAGGTGAGAGTGGAATGTTGGGGGAAGAAGATAGGTATATGTGGGGGGGTATGTTGGGAAGGTGAGGAAGTTTTTGCAGACAGACAAGACAGCAGACAGGGTTGGTGTGTAACACAAGGAGGGTAAACACTTTGGTTGGGGAGGATGGTGTGGAATCCCAGTCCCATGGATGTCAGACACAGTAGCAGTGTAACACAAGTCCTCACCCATGGGACTGTCAGCACTGCTCCTTCACTGCTCCTGTAGAGGCAGTGGTTGATGCTGGTGTGCAGGGCAAGGCTGCCTCACTAGGATGGACCCTGTTAGCATGGGTCAGTATGGGCCAAGCTATAACACACAGTGGTACAGAGACACAACTACAGGGAACATTTGTACATAGTGTGCTCATACATTGGTAGTAAGGTGTTCTGATAACAGATTTGTCAATCAATTGCATTCCAAGTAATGTCATTTATCTGCTAATCAAGGACCAGACATATGGGGCGCTAGTCATTACATTCTGAAAAATCGTGACAGTTGAGAGGTATGCTCATGTACACTAAGTAGACTAGACAGCCAGTCATTTCTTAGTTGGCTGCCATGGGATTAGAACCCACAAGAAGTGACTACAGGGAAAATGTGCAGTTAATTTAACAGTTGACTGGTGTCAGATTAGAATACACATGCAGTGAATACAGGAATAATGCACACTTACTTGATGAAATTACATCAGATCACAATCCTGTTTTAAACTTTACATTGTTCCTCAACTGGGTGGAATATACAGCATTATTTCAGACAAAATGGCCAGAACACAGGCTTAAACCTTACTCTGGGTATTGCACTACATTTATTTCAGACAGTTTTTTCTGCAGTCTTTATTTATTTACATTTCACAGTTGACTGGTGTCAGATTGGAACACACATGTAGTGACTACAGGAATAATGCCCACTTATTTGAAAAGATTATTTATCAAAGCACAATCCTGTTTAAAACTTTACTGATACTGTTCCTTAAAATATGGCATTTAGACACATGAATAGCTGCCCAGGACTTCAGCTACCCATAAACCTTGTTCCGCGATTGGGTGGAATATACAGCATTATTTCAGATAGAATGGCCCGAACAGAGGCTTGAACCTTGCTCTGCATTGCATTGCATATATTTCAGACAGTTTCTGCTGCATTTTCTATTCATTTATATTTAACTGTTGACTAGACTGAGATTAGAACACACATGCAGTGAATACAGGAATAATGAAAACTTTTTCAACAGATTACTTATCAAAGCACAATCCTGTTTTAAACTTTATTGATAATGTTCCTTAAAATCTGGCATTTAAACATATGTAGCTGCCCAGAACTTTAGTTACCTTACACATATATTGTTCCTCAACTGGGTGGAATATATAGCATTATTGCAGACATAATGGCCAGAACACAGGACTGGACCTTACTATGGGTATTGCACTACATTTATTTCAGACAGTTTTGATACATTCTTTATTCATGTACATTTAACAGTTGACTGGTGTCAGATTAGAACACACATGCAGTGAATAAAGGAATAGTGAACATGTATTATTTGAAAACATTACACATCAAAGCACCGTGACCCTTTAAAATGTATAGATTATAGTTGCTTCAAGTCTGTCATGTAGAGCATGGATAGCTCTGTAATACTTCTAATAAATAACCTATATACCCTCACCATTAATTGAGTGCAACCTACAGCATATTTCACACAATGATCAGACCAGAACAGTGACTGTTAATCTGGGATGACCCCAATATTAACTGATGTTTGAAAGCTATACTACACAGTAATGCATGTTTACTTGATTTAACTTGCTTTACCATTTCAGGTAGGCAGTGACACATTACTAAACATGTTGCATGTCCCAGGTATTTCATACCTGACTGTTAAGACTTCACCCTCTGTAAATAATTTATTATAAAAGTATGTTATGCATTAGGTTATTACTTTGATGTTTGCCTGCTTACCACAATCTTGCCTTATCCTGGCCAGGTGCTCTGTATGGGACTGGACATTGCAAGCCCTCTCTTCTGCAGCTGTTGCAAGAGAAGCAAACCATTATGCATACCAGTTTTACACAGATTCAGATTATACATTTCTAAAGCACTGCCAAACATGCTGCATATATGTGAGGTCTGCCCAGCCTTAGCCTCTTGGACCCTGGTGTCCAAGGTTCCCCTCTTCCTATGCTTCAGGTCGTCATAGTGGTGATGACACTGCTCAGTAGTGCGGGGGATACCAGTAGCACTGGTAAGATCCCTGGCCAACTGATCCCAGGCCTCAGACTTGCACTCTGAGCCCTTGTAATCACCCTGCAGCAGCCAGGGCTCGTAGTTCTTAATCAGGAGTCCAAAAAACACTCTGGACTCCTGCACACCCAGCATCTGTGTCTGAAAGCATACTCCCTTTCCAACAGCACCAGGCATATCGACAGCCAAGTGAAGACTCCGATGAATGGTGTAAAATTCCCACCTATTGGCCTTTATATAGGCTGCATTCCTGCCCTTACATATAATACTGCAATTTTCAAAAAAGTGCCACCTTGCTTAGCATTCCACAAACTCACACAAACCATGTTTAAGTGGAGCTTAGCAGCGTGCAAATGGGTATAGACCATTGACTATGTTTAAGCGTTCCTTAGCATTGTGTAGCTTTTCTAAATGTAACAATTTTTTATTTTAAATTAAACTGATGTTTCAGTCACCTGACACATTCCACAGCAGTAAATATAAAATGTATGACCACTCATGACTTGAACCCAGGACTTATTCTACTGCAGGTCATGACTTGACCTATCTAGCCACTTGGATAGTAAAGGGAAGCAGTATATCTTCACATATACTACTAAGGTGCTTGCTAGCATTGCACAGCTTCACTTCATGGGTTTATGCATTGCTAAGCACAGAAGAACTACAGCAATTGTATACATCTGGTTTTTGTTTTTAGATATACAGCAAATGTCTACTATATATGTATAAGCGCAGCTCTGCACCACTAAGCACCACCCCATGTCTCACAAACAAGCAGAAAAAAAACATTGATTACATCCGGTTTCTATTTTTAGATAAATAGCAGATTTCACCTGTATATTTATAAGTGCATCTCGGCATCCATAAGCCATGCCGCACCGCGCAAACACCTAATAAAGATTAAAAAAATATTGTCCTGTGCTTACCATCTGTCCAGAATTTTTCTGGACACTCCACAAGTATGGGACAGCCTCTACACTGTTGCGCAGATTCAATATCCGTGTTACTCTGATCTCCCTCTTCAGCACACCATGATAAACTGTGCATCCATGGCCGTGTATACGGATACATTCCATGTAGAGTCTACACAGAACCTACATGGATTTTATGGAGTCCTGGGGACTCTGTTTACATGCTGGCTACAAAGGCATCCTTTGGGATATATACCTTAGTATAAGAAGCATTCTGGCATTGCCATATGATTATTTTCCATTATAGTGCTCATTGAACTTAAAATATCACTAGAACTTTAGTACGGGAACATCACATTAACTCTGTATTAAGATACCTAGCTTGTGTACCTATTTATCTGTCTATGTATCTGTCTGTCTATCTATCTATCTGTCTATCTATCTATCTATCTATCTATCTATCTATCTATCTATCTATCTATCTATCTATCTGCCAATCTATCTATCTATCTGTTTTATTTACGATTCAATACCTGGGCTTTCAGCAAACATATTTCTTGAGTATATAATAAGAAGAAAATAGTTGGCAACAACTTGCAAGGCATTCAGTGAAGAATAACATCTGTATTAGATATGTGACCATCTTTCTTCAGGGTATTGTGGCAGTGGGGAAGCAGAAGCCTTCTGGGACAGAATGAAGATCAACTCTGTGGTATTCTGGGAAAAGGCACCTTCTGCAACACAATAAATGTTTTGTCAAGCATCAAGTAATGCTTCAGTAGTACCTCACTGAGCATAAACTCAAATGATGACATTAGTTGAGCTTGAAGAGCTGAGCATATTAGTGAAACCAGCCTTCAAAACAAAATCCCCATTTGTAACTCCAAGCTTTCAGCTGGGGCACATGATTCAAAACATTAACAACAGAGCACACGCATGACAGATTTCAGTATTAACAGTATATCAAACTTTAGATCTGACCTAGAAAAATATGTAAGCTTTTGTAAAACTATCTTTATTTAGAAAGTTTTAATATAAACGTAACTTCGCTGCCTCTTGATACTATCTTGCAACAGACAAAGCAAGTCCCCCATTTATTGCACATTAGTTGAGAATGAGCTACCACTGATGCTACAACACTGTCACTTTTTTTCATTTTAAGTTGATTTTTTTCAAATGTACCTTTATTTCCTTAGAACATTGCTGTTAATATTTATGTCATCTCGTATGTCCTTGTTAAAAGATGTAACAAAATCCATTAAAAAACCATTGCCTGCCTTTCTGTGAGGTATGTAGATGCATTTTTACTAGGCTGTCTGCTTATGCTGTGTGTTTTGCTGGCTTTTGTAATGATCAGATAACTTGACTGTTTATTAACCGCTTCTTTATTCAAAAAGTTATACATGTATATATGTCTATATGATGAACACATACACACACGTGTGCAAACACACACACGCACACACACACACACACACACACACACACACACACACACACACACACACACACACACACACACTTTGGAGAGCAGAGTGTTATGTGTGTCATCATTTCTGCTTTCATCATGGGCTCAGTAGTGAAATTAGCTACTGAGATTGATGCCACCATCTGAGTACAATTCTTTAGAATTTCTCTGGAAGTTGTATTATTTTTTAAGGGATTAAGTCTCTGCCTGCAGGAGTAGAGAACTTGCAATTAATTATATTAAGTAGTGGGGTGTAGAAAGCTACAGTGAATTTTACGTTTCACTGAATACAAAAGGTAGACGTCATGCTGGTCCTCTGTCAGAAAACTGCAGAACACAAAGGTGATTTTATACTTTTTATTGGACCAGTGAAGATTTTACAGTATGGTTAATCATGATTTTAGCTACAGGAGCTATTTGTTAACAAATAATGAATTACTGATACTTGCTGCAATGCTTTAATACACACTTGTTTCTAGAAAGGTAGAACAGAATGCATATTTTATCATTTTATTGGGTAAAAGAGACATTTAAAAGGAATAACAATGTGCGAAAAATTTATCACATAGTTCGTATGCTTAGATCTAGAAAATGAAACCTTCCAAAAGAGAGCATACATGCCAATGTGTCTGTGTGTGCGTTGTGCTTTGTTAACACATTTACATCATACGTTCCTTTATGCTGGAGAGGTGCAGTTTTTTGAAGAATCTATCTAGTTTGTTGCATCATGATTTAAAGTTCCATCTCTCGTGATCGTCCTCTGAAGAATCCTGATGCGGTTTGAAGGTTTTTCTTAAAGCAGTTTCTTTAATATTTACATTTATTTTCTATTTTATGGCTCAGTAGTTTCTTTTTCTCATTGTTTTAACATCTGTCATCAATTTTGTTTTCTTTATCTTTGTTTCTTTTGCTACTTTAGTCAAAAGTCATTTTGTTGATTCATATTTTCACTCAGTTTTTCCTGTGGTGACTGTGTTACTTCACTTTAACATGTGGATTGCATTTTGTTTTACATTGCATTGCATGGCTATGATAGTAGAAAAAAACAATGTGCCTATCTATCCTGCCCTGTTAGTATAAACATTATCTTTCAATTGCCTCTAATATGTCAGTTTTGTCCCTTTGAGACCTCTGGATTGTCCAAGCTCTTTCCATATTGCATCTCCTTTTCACTGATACAGTCCACCTTTTGGGTCTGCAATGCCTTAGACAGACCATCCTTTGCATCAGGTGCTCTTCTAACTTCACCACAGTCTTTATAGCTATAGCAGAAGGAACACACTGTGTAACATCCACAGTCGTTGTTTTAAAAATCTCTACCTCTTCAGTACCAGCTTCTTTAGCACTAAATTTCACCTCATCCCTGTACAGAAACATACTAGTGCCCACACTGAAACAGTGTCCTGGCCTAATTACCCTGGTCAGTATGACCTCCATCTCAGGTCTCCTTGGAAAATAATCAGTGGCTAGTGGGATTGACTGTTCAGTAGTACGTAAACAAGCACTAGGCAAGAACTAATCCACATCCCGTCTGTGAGGTTTAAAGCAACTGCCACTGTTTACTTAAAAATGAATGAATAAGTTATTTTATTAAAAAAATGAAAGAGAAAAAAATGTCAAAATGTCACTTAAGACTTGTTGTATAACTTATGTACGTTACTGCTGCTTTTATCAGTCTTGATGTATATCTTTACATAAAGCTGTTTTTTAAATGCTTAAACTATGCAAAGTTTAGAAATGGTGATAGCTTCTATAATACAAAAGTATTCATATTTATAAAGTCTGTTTTTATAGAAAACATGGCATATTGCATTGATCTGTTGTAATAAAGGCAAACAGTATGATAATAAATGTGCATTATTATATATTTTTGTCCAGCAGTCTGTTTACTTGACTCTGTATAATAAAATGATTTGATACTTACTATTTGTCTTGTTTTATTTTTGATCAGTGCTTCATTATAATATTTTTACTGCTTTTTAATTGATTAATGGACAGTTATAAAGATGTACAGATACTGTGAGTGGGATTTATGAACTCTGTGCCCCATAGAGTAGGGCTATCACATGTTACAATAGCACACAAAAGCCCTTTGTGATTCAGAAAGCTTATTTTCCAAGCAGACCTAAGGTGGTAGTCATACTGCATGGGGTAATGTCCTGTGCCCAGTACAAAAGCACTCTGCACAGAGTACATATGCAAATGACCCTGCCTCCTCCAGAATTGTATTAGATGAGGAATACCTCAACAATTGTGTACAGACTGTGCTCTACTATATAACTTATAGGATCAGAACCACATACTAGCAGTTTTTGTAGTTAGTCTGACTGAACCTAGCCCCATTCTCTGCTGATATGTTGCGAAACATACAAACATGAGTAGCAGCATTAACATATATACTAAAAAAACACTGTTTTACATTGTAGGAAAACCCCACTGGCTATGGAGTTCTCTGTGTTGCGACATAACCTGTTACCATAGCCATACTCATCCTCAGCCCCACACAATGATGTAGGCAATTTCCCACCAATAGCACCCTGATAGTACTACATCTCTTCATTTAACATATTATAGTAATGACTCTGGCTTGGCTGTCATGCATAAGGAATGAAAAAGTTCTATGATTGGCACAGGGAACTGGCATAATGATTAAGGTAGTTACATCATAGATACAAGTTATAGGGTTTGGGGTTTGATTCTCATCTTTGAGGGAAATTGCCTAGGCTTAAAATGACCTACTAGGGCAGAGAGATTATCACTTAACTATGAACTTATGAACCTATGAGTTGCTGTATGGTATGACAGAGGTGCACAGTTCAGCAGGCTCCAGCTAGTAAGTAAGGTATGTTTGGCACAGCATACCTTATTCAATAGCTATTCCCTCTTGTGCTGCCATGACATGCAGCAGTTTAGTTTGTGGCACCATGGTGTAGGTAAACAGTGATGCACTATGTGTACAGGTATGCATTTCAAAGGCTTTTCCAGCCTTTTGTGTGCTGCCTGACATTGTCATGGTCCATGTCTATGAATCACAGTAATAACAGGTGATATCGTAGTGTAGAAAATACAGTTATGCAGCAGTGCACTATGTTTATGAATAGGCTGTCCCATGTCATTTGTACATCTAAGTCAAATACTTTTTATTTACTTTTACTTTATTATACTGTGTTAGATCAGGTATCATTTAAATTTACAAAAATACAGTATTCTTTTTTCATAAGTCTAGAAATGTGGTTATATTGAAGCAGGCCTTTACAGTGTGCACACAGTTTCAGTGATTGCCCTTTTAATCAGTGAAAATAACCTTCAGTCAAGAATGTTGATAAGAACAGAATGTGCAGTACGTTTGAGTACAAATTTATTTTGTTTGTATGGTTCAAGGCTAGGGAACCAAGGTTAAAGAAACACGTAGAAATTTGCAGGGTTTTGGTATTATTAGGAAATATGTTACACACAGTTAGTTAAGTTAGTTTGTTTGGACTGATATGCAGAAAGTCTTTTCAGTACACACACTTGAGGTTGAGTGCAAAATTCAGGTCAAATGTCCCTCATTCCAGAATATTAATTATAATATTCAGGAAGAAAGGAATATGAAGAATATGTGTGTGGAAACTACAGACTATTTCAGTTTATCAGCACTGTTACTGGACACAGTATTCGGCTATTGTTGACATCTTCTTCCACTGTACATAGTAAACCATTTTTAACCAAACTACAGTGTTTGCAGACTTTATTGTAAAAGGTACAAAAAGGCTTGTCACATAAAGGAGTGACTGATACCTGTTCATCACAGTTCTGGATAATTAAAATATAAAGACATTTGCCTAAAGTAAAAGATAGAACAGATAAAGACATTTATTACAGTCTCATTCCAGTCTCTTCCATTTGTTTGCAGTTCATTCCAGTATCTTACAGTATTATCAGTTCTTTCAATGGTGAGCCACCATTAATGGGGGGGGGGTATTTGCTGTTAAAGTAAGCCCCAAAACCCCATAGCAATCTTATCAGAAGTCAGAATACAGAGCAGTGGTGATCATTTGGAACACTACTTCAGAGAATCTACAATAAAGTCTCAACAAACTTCAACAAAGTAGTACTTCACAAAATCTAAGAAATTCAGCAGTGTTCCTTCAGAACATTACTTCAGAAAAGTCTCAAAGAACTTCAGACTGTCCGAGATACCAGTGTAAAAGACATTACCCAGTTAACAGCAATGTACTTCACCCTCTCCAAAACAGACAACAGATGTTCAAGTTTCCAGTGTGACATTACAGAACCAAGGAACAAGGAAAAAGTTTTAAAAAGCTGTGAGTCACCAGCCCACCTTTTTCAAGCAACTTCAATGTGAGTATATATATATATATATATATATATATATATATATATATATATATATATATATATATATATATATATATATGGGTCTACCTGAGTTAGTCAAAACACCAGAAGGTAAGTGTGGATATTGTGATGGACCTTAGGGTTAGGGTTTGGGTTAGGGTTGTAGATAGTTTATGTGAGGTTTAGTGTGGGTTTGTGTGCTTGTGTTGTGTGTGTGGTTTTGGACAGGGAATGTGTTTTGTTTGTTGATTGTTGTGATTGTGGTGTGTGCAGTGTATAAGGTTTTGCACTGTCGGTTATGTGGTTTGGTCTTCTGGCATGTCGATTATGTCAGGTAGAACCATATATATATATATATATATATATATATATATATATATATATATATATATATTTATTTTTTTTTTTTTGACAGATATATTTTTATTTTTCAAGTAAGTAACAATAATCAAATTCAATAAACTTAAATCATAAGTGTTACAGTATGTTCATAACAAAACAAACATAAACTATGTACGGCATTTACAAAAGTCTGATGTTAGATATTAAAATTAAATATCCAAAATTTTCTCACTTTTCATTAGTAATTCAGTCATTATTAACATTGTTCTTCAAATATAGATCAATAAGCAAAATCACTTTAATCCAAGGACTGTTGGAGAATGCATTTGGATAAATTCTTAATTATTTTACTTTAGTCTCTTTGACTATTTCCTTTAGAAACAAAAGAAAATCTTCAAATGATGAAGAAGTGGATATTCTCCATTTCTTTGTAAGACTTTTTCTTGCAACAGGCATGACAGACCAAAGAATATTATAATTCACATTCATCAAATCATTTTATCTATTATATTGAATAATATTAGAAACTCTGATAAAGAGAAATTGTCAGAAAATAATGCCATCAAAAATTCTTCTATTTTAGACCAAAATAAAGGCAAGGAAGAGCATTCATAAAATATATGAACCCAATTTGCACTACAAATTTGTGAGCATCTCCAACATGAGATAGTGTTATTTCCATTTATTTTAACTATTCTATTAGAGTTAGAAAAGCCTTATATTGAAATTTTCAGGTGAACATATGCCAGTATTGAGACCATGATGTATATTTAATAGAAGATAGTAACTGTGATTTATTAGGGGAATTAAATTGTGATGCATTACCCACAATATAATGTAATATAGTTCCAAAAGTTTCTGTTTAAATTTTTGTATTCAATAAATATTTTGTATAGTTTAGAAATTCAGTTGTCTACTTTATATTATTATTATTATTATTATTATTATTATTATTATTATTATTATTATATAAAGTTACATATAGTAAATAGAAAAGTTTAGGTTCTTCTTTATAAGAAGAATTTAAAATAGATATGCATAGATCATTTGTATAAGCTTTCAAGTTATGTAATAATTTTATTTATTTATTTTATTTACTTCATTTATTTATAATAAACAATAAATATATAATATTTATAATATTATATATATAATGCTATATATTATAATATATAATAACATTTTATTTATTTATAATAACCAATATTGCGAATTTCAATTAAATTCTGATATAAAATGTTGAATTTTTGTAGGTCTCAAATCTTTAATACAGTGATACCAACAACCAAACCCGTTAGTCTCCCAAGGTTATGACAACTGAACATTAATTTTATTGTGAAATTTTTTTGTAATGCTGAAAGGAATAAGAGACTCAAACCAAATTTTAATATCAATGCTAGAGAAAATCATTTTAATACATTTTAATAAAACAATTTAAATATTCTGAATCTGTATAACAAATTAATTTATACTGCATTATGTTACAAAGATAGTACCAAATTAAATTGTTTGAATTAAGTATAATATATTTGGATATATTGATGTTCTGATTGTCTAGAAGATATAAATGCAAGATGTTTCCAGCTTGAATTATAATTGAGGCTTTTATGTAAGTTTCAATATCAGGAAAATTAATTTCCCCTTGACTCCAAGATCTTATGTGATGTGTAAAAGCTATTCTAAGTTTATGAGGATACTACAGAAAATTTAAATGAATATTATTACTTTCCCTAATGTGTTGTTTATGTGGAAAAGAGCCAAAGTTTGAACTACATATAATATTTTAGGAAAAAGAACCAATTTTATTAAATTAAGTCTAGCCTCAAATGATATGATAAATTTATTCCATTTAAAGATAAGATTTCTTATTTTAATAATATTGTCATAACTGAGAGTTCTTATTTTGTCTATGGAAAAAAGTAATTCAATACCTAAATATTGTATAGAATTAACCTGTGAGCCAATGATGTTATTTACATAAGTGGAAGGTTTCTTCTTTTTATTTAATATTATAAATTTAGATTTAATTTGATTAAAATGCAGACCAGAATGTTTTGAAATGTTTTTATTATGGATTCAAGTTCAAAAGTAGTTGTTTCTGAATTAGAAATAACTAATAAAATATCATCAGCAAATAACATAATTTTAGAAGAATACGTATTTGAAATATCTATTCCTTTGATGTTTTGATTTAGTCTGATTAGAGTGGCAATAACTTCAATAGCTAGTGCAAGTAAAACAGGAGAAAGAGGAAAACCTTGCTTAGCTCCTTTAATTATGGAAATATGTTCATATTTTTAGATAGCCTAAATTGTTTTTATAAATATTTTTCAATAAAGAAATAAAACTTAAAGGAAAATCAAATAATTCTAATATTTTAAATAAATTATCCAAATTTAAAGAGTCAAAATTTTTTTTCAGTATCTAAGCCAACTAATAAGGCTTCATTATATTTCTTATTTGTATAATCTATAAGAGTTAAAATGCATCTAATATTATCATGTGTTTGTCTTTGATGTATAAAACCTGTTTGATCAAAATGTATTACTTGATATATGGGTACTTTTAATCTGTATGTAAAGATAAACATAACAATCTTTTAATCATTATTCAAAAGTGAAATAAGCGTATAAGATGAACAATCCAGAGATTTTTTATTCCCTTTTAATATTGATGAAATTAAGGAATATTTCCATGAGGGAGAAATCTTTTCAATTGATTGAATTTCAATAAGCAGTTTATGAAAAAGATAGAATATTAGGAGGAAGAAGCTTCTATAGTTCAAAGATTAACCCATCTATTCCAGGAGCTTTATTAGATTTTTATTTTTTAACGTTATCTACAACTTCTTTATGAGTAATGGTTTTATTTAAATTGCCTTTTAAGTTTGAGGGTATTTTCTTAATGTTAAGGTTATCATAATTGAATGTAGAAACATTTGCATGATTATTTATACTGGTGTTTAAATTAGTATAATGATATCTAAAGGCATCAGGAATTTCATCTATATCCATTGTACATTTGTTTTTCTTTTCTGATTTCTAAAATATTATTAAATTTAGATTGAATCTTAGCTCTCCTAGAAAAATGATGCATATGTTTGGAGAACACTGAATAAGAGTTTCATTTTAGTTTTTCTAAAGCCAAATTAGTTTTTATGTTAAAATATCAAAGACTTTTTTATTTAAAATGTCCATTTCTTGTACATTAACTTTATTATTTTAATGACCTTGGATTTAGCCTCTACCAGATGATTTTGAATATTTTGAAGTTCTTAATCCTATAACTTAATTTTACTTTTTATACTAAGTTAAAATGTTACCATAAATATAGACTTTTAATGAATCCCATGTCATATTATTACCTACATCTGGTGTGTTATTAATTTCTAAAAATGAAGTAAATTCTGAAATTACCCAAGGTTTAAAATCTTTAAGTTTAGTTATATAGGCAGGTTTTCTTGTTATTAATGACTGCCTTTTAGAATTTACCTGTATGTTTAAAATAATGATGAATAATACAATTGTTAATGATTTATTGTTTCCCCAATGGGAGAAATTGTATGAGAAGCAATATAGCATAGCAGACAAAAAGGTGCAGGCTATATATAATAAGAAAAGTAAGAAAATTAAGAGGGATGTTGAGCAGTACAATCACAATAAGGCTTACCCATGGAAAGATGAGGAGGGTAAAAGTAATAAGGAAAGAGTAAAGAAAAATTCAGATACAGGGCCTGAGAGACATTATGAGAATTATAGGGGTCAAATTTTTCAGAGAGATGGACAACATCTAGCCTCGATGGAGCAGAGAAAGGAGTGAAAGAGGAAGAAACAAAGACAAGGTTGGAATCAGACACATTATGGGGACAGTTATTGGGGAGAGAGGACCATACAGAGGTATTAAATACAACCAATTCAAGTGCTGCTATAGTTTTAGATCAATGTGATGGTATAGTCAAAAGTTATAACAATTTTAAGATATACAACTATACTACTTCTGAGGTTAGGCAGGAACATTTCACTTTATTATCTAAGGGAATGATATATATACTCAAAACTAAATTTAATGTTGTCGATACTATTATGGAAATTAAATTATACCTTAGGAGATTAAATCTAGCCTTACATTTTCAAAATAATGTTTAACAGTATGTACATGATGAATTAAAGAAGAAAAGTACTTTTATACCCTCCACCCATCCCAATGCGGCTATTTTTGAAAAATCGGTGATAAATGATATATATAAGACTGCGGTGGTGGTGCTGCGGTAGCATTGTCACCTCACAGTAAGACGTTGTCCTGTTTGATTCTCAGCTAAAGCGTCTTCTGTGTGGAGACATGCATGAATGGGCATACCTTTATTGAAGGTTGTGCATCAGAGCTGGCAACTCAGCACATAAAAATCTACTGCCAATCATTAGCGGACCGGAGTTCCACTGTGGCGACCCCTAACTGGGAAAAGCCGAAAGACAGAACATAAAATTTATAAACAATTGGGAAAATGGAGGTTTCATGACGATTTATCTGAAGGTGAGAGGGATGTTTTTGGTTCAGTTAATTAACAACCAAGATATAAGAGTCATGAAACCATATAAAAGGGGGGTGGTGCAGTTTTGTATAATTCCTTGAATTACATAAATGAGATGTATAAAATCCTTTATGAAACAGGGAATTATGAAACTGTGTCTACTAACGAGATTAATATAGGATATAAATGTATTGATTTCAGCCTAGAGGAATTTTTGTTGGATAATCCTATTACTCTTGATTTGTATAATTATTTGAAGGTAGAACACCCTATTCTTGCAACTATAGTGGGTATGCCCAAAATCCACAAAAGTATTATTAAGCCACCTTTCTGCCCCATCGTGTCAGGTCGCCGTTCCAAAGTGTACCCGTTAGGTGTGGTTATAGATAGCTGGCTAAAACTTATTTATAATAATATACCACATTTGATTAAAGATTCTTGTGTATTTTTGACAAATTTAAACACTAACATATGGAAAGAGAATTTAATTTTTATTACCATAGACGTCATAGATTTATTTTCTTGTATACCCAAACAACAGGGTTTAGATGATTTCTGTAATAGTTTAAGAAAGTTTTCTAATTTGGATTGGGACAAAATAAGTTTAATTATGGAATTGATGTTTATGGTATTAGATTATAATTACATACATTTTGAAGGGGAGAATTTCAGACAAACCAGGGGGTGGCTATGGGGGTGGCTTGCACCCCCATTTTCGCCAACCTGGTTATGTTGGAATGGGAAACCATCAAGTTATTTTGTAGTAGTTACTATAAACATGTGGCCTATTACTCCAGGTTCCTGGATGATATATTTATTTTATGGGATGGGTCCAAGGTGAGAATTGGGTCATTTACAGATTTTTTTGAATAGTACTAGTACATTTTTAAAATGTACTTTTACCTGTAGTTCCGAAGGTATATCTTATTTGGACACATATATTTCTAATTCTAGTCATGGTTTTCAGTCTAGAATATTTAGAAAAAGTACCTTTTCAAATAGTTACTTGGAATATACTAGTAACCATCCTTGGAATATGATGAAGAATATCTATAAGGGACAATGTATTAGAGCTGCCCGTATGACATCCATGTATGAAGATATGATAGATGAAGTTAATTATATTAAAACTATGCTTATTTCTAGGGGTTATCCCATATCTATGTTGAATGATGTTACAAATTATGTTGTAGGTAAATGGGGAAAGAAATACCCCCCCTTTATTAGGTAAAGAACTGGATAAGAACAAGGGAACAGTTGAGAAGGGTACCATTAAGCAATATAATAGGGCTTGTGTTTTGGAATACTCCCCATATGTTAAATAAATAAAAAGTATATTGAGGAAGAATTGGAATATATTATTGGTAGATCAAGATATAAAGAAAAGAATAGGTGATGTACCAATATATATCCATAAAATGGGAGTAAACATAAAGAAGAAATTAGAGGCTGGATCTACATTAGGAATTAGAAAGGATCAGAGTAAACACACCAGAAAATGTGGTTGTTGTAGGCAATGTTATGCGATATTGGATACAGATGGGGTGACTTTAGAGAATATTAATAGGACTAGAATTAATTTTAGGCATGGTAACTGTAATAGTAGATATGTCATATATTTAGCTAAATGCATGTCATGTCCTGGTTACTATATAGGTAAAACTGAAAGACAATTTAAGAAAAGAATTTATAATCACCTATATAGTATTAGAACTAAGGACATGAACAATGCATTATATAGACATATAGCAAAATATGGAGACATTCATATGTTTAAGTTTGCGATAATTGATCAAGTCACAATAGGCCCATGTGGTGGCAACATTAGGGCTCTTCTGGGCAAGATAAAAATTATATGGCAAATACTAACGGATGCTGCAAGAGAACCAGGATTGAATGAGTACAATACCATAAAACCTATTTTACAACTATGCTAGTCTAGTTAGGAAGATATACCACATTATATTTATATTTATATTTATAGTTATATTTATATTTGATGTAGGTCAGTAATTTTATGAGTATGGCATATAGTATTTTATGGTTAGATATGTTTGTTTTTATACCTTAATGAAATGTACTGGTCATTATGTATTCAGCTTCTCAAAAAAATCAATTAGTGTTCATAATTTAAATATTTATACATGTTAAACAATACATTTTAAGTATATATATTGTATTTATTATTCTTAGTATAGATTTTACTTATATTGACAACTATTTAATGAACTTATTGTTGAATGGACAGTGAGTTTGTATTTTTGTATGTATTTGTATGTGATTATATGAATTGTTTAGATGGGCACTGGGTCACTTTAAATTTTTGTGTATGGAGTGACTTTTGGCACCAAAATGCTTTTAAATATTTTAGTGAACAGCTGTTATGCATTCTGATGAAGTCCACCTTAGTGTGGATGAAAGCTCTTAATGTGAATGTGTTCGTGCTTTTTATGGTTCATTAAAAGAAGAATTTCCATTTACTTTCTGCATTGACTTCTGTTCTGTGTGCTTTATACATCCGTTACCTACCAGTGGTTTCAGCTTTTCGTTTTGGGATTTTTTACATTGTTGCAAGCTGTTTCTTTGGTTTTCTTGGATGTTTAAAATAAGGGCATCATGATCCGAGATAGGACAAGAAACTATAGCACAGCATGATATACTTAAAAACAGACCATGTGAAACTAGAATACAATCTGTTCTGGTGAGTGTACCATATCTAAAATCCTGATGAGAAAATAATAGAGTTAAAACTTTTCAAAATAAAAGTGTCATTTCAGTTAAGAGCTTCTATCCACTTATGTAATACTTTAGCTGTAGAGGTTAATCTTAGCTTTCTTTTGTTAATAGCATCTGATTTATTTAACAAACAATTCAAATCCCCACCTCCCCACCTATAATTACATTACCTTTACATTTGCCAAGTATTATATGTAGAAGTTTTTAGCAAGATTTTGGCCTAAACCTGGGAACCAATAAAGATGAATTAAAGTCCATAACCTATTGTTAAATTTGTATATTATAAAAGCTAAAAAAAAACTTTTTGATCTTCATATTTATACACAATTTGAGGAAACACTGGTATTTTTCTATAAAATCCCAATGCCTCTTTTCTTAGACTTAAAATTCGATTGAGCTAAAATTCTGAATTTACCCGGATTCTTAATGCATTTTTTCTACATGTTTAATGTAAGTCTCTTGTAATAAAACTACTTGAATTTTATTTATCTTTAAATAATGTACTAAATTTGTTCTTTCCCTTGGATTATTCAATTAATATTCAAAGATAAAATAGTTGTTTCCATTTAAGTATTTATTATTTATTTCTATTTAATAATATATTTAAATGCATAGCAAATCTGAAAATTACATATATTTACAATACAATCTATATTTTGGAGATAAATATTGAGAAAATCAGGCTATAAAAATGAGAAAAAATAAAAACAAAATAAAATATATAATGAGTTTGTAAATAACATGAATTAACAACAAAGAGCTATTAGACTATTCAACACAATCACACAAAACAACAGATTTCCATAACAGAGCTCTGCAGTTGTATGAGAAAGAAATAGACCTTATATAATAAAAATTAATTAAAAATATATATGAATAATAGGGTCTACTGCTTTTGGTCCAATTACATTTGGTCGAAAATTATTTCAGGCAGCCCACTTCACTGAAAATGCATTTCACTGAAAACCCATTTGGTCAAATCCCATTTGGTCAAAAATGTAATATAGCCCCTGCCCCACTGGAGTGCAACCCTGGAGTGGGAATATAAAGTTAGGGGGGTGTGGGGGGCACAGCCCCAACATTGGGGCATGTGGGGTGTAGCCCCCCCACATAATTGCAGTGTATTCACTATTATATATTTGTGTATCCATTAAAAATGCATTGAAACATATAACATCAGTTAAAACTTGTTGCAAAATGTGGGGGGCTGTGCCCCCCCACACACCCCTAACTTTAGATTCTCACTCCAGGGTTGCACTGCAGTGGGGCAGGGGCTATATTCCATGTGCTTTCAATCAAATGTGCTTTCAGTGAAGTGGGCTGCCTGAAATCATTTTTGACCAAATGTAATTTGACCAAAAGCAGTAGACCCGAATAATATTACTTATTCATTAATAATGAGAAAGTAAATATATAATATTAGTGTATGAGAAAATAATAATAATAAGCTTAAAGAATTATTATATTAATAGTAACACTTTTAACAGATCATCTCAAATTCAGATCTGCTAAAATTTCTTAATTGAAAAATAATTCATATTACACTAGTATAACACTGTAAAAAAAATCCAAGATAATGTAATCCAGAAAGAAGTTCACTTTGGAAAGATATATTTTCTTATAATTTTACAGACATTTTATTATCAAACTTCCTATAATATATAAATACCTAGTTTCATATCTCATGTTTGTGTTTTCTCTTGTCTAAATTACACTATTATAATCAATCTATTAAATATGAGCATATATTTTTGTTACAATCCATTTTCTAGCTAAGACAGACAGTAAATCTCAGACAAGTTTAAATAACATAAATATATCAAGCAGTACTTCTACAGTAGAGCACCTGTAAATTTCTTGTTTAAAGTAAAAAATTGGGTAATCATCATCATCGGTCCCCATTTCCCATTTTCTACATGGAGTTGGGGTATGGTGTTAACTGTTGCCATCTCTCTCGATTTAATGCCACACTCCTACCTTCTTCGACACTCATGCCTGACTGTCACAGATTTTCTTTCAAACAGTCCATCCATCTCTTTGCTGGACATCCTTGCTTCCTCTTACCTTTTTCCGGTCTGTCCCAAATCTTCTTCACCAGATTGTCTTCTGCTTTTCTCCACTTGTGTCCGAACCACTGTAATCTGTTCTCTTTGATCTTTTTTGCAATTGGACTACTTTGGCTTCTGCTCTTATGTCCTCATTTTTTTGTTTGTCCCACAGTGTGCATCTTACCAGCTTCTTAGGCACTTCATTTCCATCACCTCTAGCTTCATCTGCTCTCCCTTTACTGCCCAGGTTTCTGTACCATACATTAGTACTGGTCGCACCTTACTTTTCAGCTTCTTTGGCATTCTTCTATCATAGCCTATGCCTAAGACTCTATACAAGTTGGCTGCCGCCCCTCTGATTTTAGCTTTGACCTCTTCATTCAGACGTCCCTTCTCCTCAACCACCCCTCCCAGATACTTGAAGCTATTTACCTGCTCCACTATCTTCCCTTCTATCTCAATTCTCAACTTCTTCTGATTTCCCCCATTTGCTGCCATTACCACTGTCTTATCTGTGCTTAGTTTCATCCATGTGCCTTCAGTTTTGCATTCCATATTCATCTGATGTGCCTTCAATTTTGCATTCCATATCCTTTGCTGAAGTTTTTACTCATTGTCTGCCTGTAATGCCACATTGTCTGCATATAGCAACTTTGTTGACCTGTCCTTACCAACCTGTTTGCTAATGTAGTCCATTACCAGTATGCACAGCAATGGGCTAAGACCTGAACCCTGATGTACACCTACTACCACTGGGAACCCGTCTGTGAAGTCAAACACTGTTTGTACTTGTGTCATTGGGTCCAAGAACATAGCCCGCACTATTCCTACCAATGTTTCTGGGACTTCAGACCACAGTACTGCCAAGATCAGCTTTCTTGGGACTTTGTCATATGCTTTCTCCAAGTCTAGGAATGCCCAGTTGGGGTCTTTCCTCATCTCTAGTTTCTTCTCAAGTATCTGTCTCACTGCAACATCAGGTCAGTTGTGCTGCATACTGATCTGAATCCAAACTGCTCATCTCCCATTTTATATTCTACTACTCTGTGTATCCATTTATTCACCCTCTCCAGAACTCTCCAATGTGATGGGAGTTTGATGTATCTATACTGGCCACAGAAGTAGATGTCCCCTTTTTGTACACTCCAGTCATCTGGGATACACCTTTCTCTCTATACTGCTATGAGTACCCTCAGAAGCCATTTCTCCCTTATCTCACCCAGCATCATTATCATCTGTTGTGACCCATCTGAGCCTGCTGCTTTCCCTGACTTCATTTTCCTTAGTGCTATTCTTACTTCTTCTAGGGTGGGCTTCTCTCATTGTAGACTGTTTCTGGAGCAGTACAGCTTCTGTGGGTTTTTCTTCATTCAAAATCTGCTGGAAATACTCCTTCCATCTGCCTTTGATGTCCTGTGGACTGGTGAGCAGGGTGTTGCTGCCATATCTTATGAAGGGTCTGGTAGAGTGCCTCTGATGCCCTATTCTTTGCTATTGCATCTCCTTTCTTAGCCAACCAGTATTCCTTCCTAGCCTGGTCAGTCTTTTCTATCTCCCATTTGTTCCTGCACTTTTGCATTCCACCACCAGCTTTCCTTAAGTACCAGTCAACTTCCAGTTCTTTAGCCTGGTCTCTGTTGACCTGCAGCTGAGGCAACCAGTGGTTTATGCTATAGGCCAACTGTTTCACAGGCAATAAATGTTCAGTCATGAATTCTACCCCAATGTTTTTTCCTTACCAGGAAGAAGTCTACCTGAGTTGCATGTTGACTACTCTTGTATGTGATCTTGTGAAGGTATTTCTTTCTGAACCATGTGTTGGCTACTATCAAGCCATTTGCTAGACAGAAGTCTAGAATGGCCTCTCCTTCTTTATGCCTCATAGACCCAGGCAGTCCTCATATCCTGTTCTGTTTGTCCCAATATGTGCATTCAAGTCACCCATTATCAACATCAATTTATGTTGTCCTGCTTTAACTAGTAGATCTTGCAACTGCTGAATGCACTCTTTTCCTCACTATCACAACCCTGCTGTAGGGCATATGCTGAGATTATGAATACTGCCCAATAATAGTTACACTAGAGTCTGATTTGAAGCCTATCTTTCACCACAATTCTCACCATTTCTAGCCTGCTGCACTGCTCTTTCATCTTGGATCAATAGGATGTCCAGCCTCCTCCATATCATCATGTCATCCACTTCCAGGTAACTCACTGCTGGGCATTATGACAGGCACACACTGGCCAATAAGGGGCCACACATCCCTCCCACATGGGTCCCTGGCTTAGGTCAGAGTATTACCAGTAACTACCCATGCCCATTTTGGCAACATTACAGAATCACCTAGAGCCATATTTTACACCATCAAGTGGCTAGCCCTGCCATGGTGCACAGTCTTTGATACATGTTTTCCTATCTTGAGGATACAGTACACCACAGTAGATGCTCAAAGTGGTTGTTCTGTACAACTCTTTCCTCTATAGGGCACCATGTAGAGTCTTTGCTGCTGCCCACAGCTCCATTCATTGGTGAGTTTAAGATGGAAACAGCATGTTTTTCAGAGGTGGGAGGAACATCACAGAGACCAGGGAGAACATACAAACTCCAAACAGGTATTGCTTGGAGGTCAGGATCAAACCTTGTACCTTGTGCATGGGAGGTAAAGACCGTAAGCATTATTTGAATAAAATGTGGATGAACCACCATAGAAAAACAGATAAAACGAACAGTAAAACGTTATTCCGACAGACAGTCAAATTCTCAGGTACCAGACAAGCACTTTCAGCTTAAAGCCTTCTTCAGATCCTGAGGATACTGGTCCTGAGATCTCTTTTTTTTTTAAATTATAGACCAATCAAAACAGAAGAAATCCAATCCAAAAGATTTATTTCACTTAAGACTGAAAAATCCAATTAAAAACAATGCTCTTTATCCACTTTCCTTTTTCGTCCTATCCTAGTTACAGAAACCTTCAAGCTTTATCTTTTCCACCTATCAGAGGCAATAATTCTTCCTATTTTGAGTCTTCTCATGTCAAATGGCAGACTATGCGCTCCAGTTAAAATAATTTTGCATCTTCTTTAGGGCCAATCTTAAAATTTTCTAAGCTTCCTGGTTTCATCGCATACAGACAACAAGAATAAATACCTTGAACAGATATTTTAAGCTAATCCCCTATTTTCACTGAACAAGCAAACTTTTAACAAGCTCATAACTTTAATATTCATTACTTCTTTTGATGCGCTCATCTGCCAGTTAAACACATTCATTCTGGCCATACTTCCTTAGTAGCCAATCATAACAAGTTATTCATCTTCAAGATTTAACTAATTTAAATATCTCCTTCTTTATTATAAGCAATTTCAACCACTTCTATTGAGCAACCAATAACCTGCGGTGAGTGTAGCATCCAACCAATCCAGTCTTGCAGCTTACTCTTCCTATTTCAACAGCTTCCAATCATGCTCAAAGCTTCTGTTAACCAATCACTTTTTCTTCCTGTATCGGCAACATCCAATCATGCATGAGGCTTCTATTAGCCAATCCAATTTTGCTGCTTACTCTTCCTATTTCAACAGCTTCCAATCATGATGAAGCTTCAGTTAACCAGTCACTTGTTCTTCCTTTATCAGCAACATCCAATCCTGCACAAGGTTTCTGTCAGCCAATATAATGTAGAGAAAGAGACAGTGCCTCTTTCATTAGCCTATTAAACACAGCTCAGTCTTTCAATATGTTTCCTTATTTCCCTCAATGCAGCTCAAAGTCCAATAAAGCAACAGCCCAAATCTCCCTGTTGATCCAACATCATGGCAACATTCAGAGTTTACCAAAGGGCTAGAAGAGAATCTCTAAGTCCAATACGTTCAACCAATGGCCCATCTTGTTGAAATAGTACATATGGAATTCATGCTTGTTCAGTGAAAATAGGGGATTAGCTTAAAATATCTGGTCAAGATATTTATTCTTGTTATCTATATGTGATGAAACCAGGAAGCTTAGAAAATTTTAAGATTGGCCATAAAGAAAACGTAAAATTGTTTTACTTGGAGCACATAGTCTGCCATTTCATATGAGGAGACAAAATAGGAAGAAAGAATTATTGCCTCTGATAGGTGGAAAAGATAAAGCTTGAAGGTTTCTGTAACTAGGATTGGACAAAAAAGGAAAGTGGATAAAGAGCATTGTTTTTAATTGGATTTTTAGTCTTAAGTGAAATAAATCTTTTGGATTGCATTTCTTCTGTTTTGATTGGTCTATAGCTTTTTAAAAAAAAGAGATCTCAGGACCAGTATCCTCAGGATCTGAAGAAGGCTTTAAGCCAAAAGTGCTTGTCTGGTACCTGAGAATTTGACTGTCTGTCGGAATAAAGTTTTACTGTTCATTTTATCTGTTCTTCTATGGTGGTTCACCTATATTTTATTCAAGTCTGCTTCATATGTTTTGGACTTCCTTTAGTGGTGTCTACCTGCTATCTTTGTTCTTACCTTAACCATTATGACAACTGGTCTCTTTATGACAACTGGTCTCTGTACAGCAGTCTAAAAACTGTGTGCCTGAAATGTTTATTTAAATTCCAAGTTTATTAGTTCAGGACTGTTGAATCTAGATGCAAAAGGGATAAATCTCAGAGACAGACTGCCACTGATTCTCAGAATAAGTCAGCTTCTATCAGTATGGTTTCAGACTTAACACAAATTCTTGTTTACAGTCTCAGAAATTAGTGTAAATGCTACAGCACATGTAATTTAAAATACAGAATTAAGTTGCAGTATTACATATACAGACATAAACACAGTCAGTGTGCATAACATGCAGATTTTCAGAC
Source organism: Protopterus annectens (assembly GCF_019279795.1). Taxonomy (NCBI): domain Eukaryota; kingdom Metazoa; phylum Chordata; order Ceratodontiformes; family Protopteridae; genus Protopterus; species Protopterus annectens. The sequence goes on from NC_056751.1 coordinate 727,858,324, forward strand.
AAGACACAAAGCAAACATTTGCAATGTCTCAAATTCATGCTATTTCAAATACAGATGTTCAGACTGTATCAAATTCTAGTTTATTGTTTTCAGAAGGCAGTGCAAATATTACACTGAGGCGGGATAAGAGGGATCAGAGTGCAGATTTTGATCATTTTGATAAAGTAAATAGCATAAATGATAGACTTCAGGGCAAAGTAAAGAAAAAATGCACACCTTAGCTCAAGTCAATGTTATTACTAGTATTTCAGGACAAAATAAAGAAGAAATGCATACCATAGCTCAAGTCAGTGTTATTTCTAGTTCTATAAAAAAGGATTTTCAGCTTATCTATTAAGGGTGTGGCAGTCCAGCACCAAACCAGATTATTTATTGTTTAAGATTGAAAGAAATGACAATATTTTATTGTTTACATACAATAAATTATGTAATAATGTACTGATTAATACAGACACATCAATTTCAGTTACAAATAGACCTCTACTAGAAGACACAAATGCAGCTATGCCAGGATTTAGAGGGTCTAAGGTTACAGCAGTAAACAGTTCTAAGTGTAACAGATCTGTACTGGGTATGGACATATCATCAGAGGTGAATGTTGTTTTATATTTTAGTAACAAGATTTTATGGCAAAATTAAAAAAAAATGCTACAGAATATACAGTAATGCACACAGATTACACTTGTAAGGATTTATATGCAATAGATTGCACAGATGTACACAATTTGAAGAATTGGTTATGACAGGAACATGCAGATTTATGAGTTAAAGATGAAATTAATTCCAGTTCAGCTACCACAGCTGAAGTGTGAGAGTTGAATTAACACATATTCAGAAACAATATCTTAAAACTAAGACATACTGGGAATGGCCTGTGACACAAAATGATAGCAGTACACATTTACCATTCTGGAAGCATGTGTTGTATAGGGTATACCAGAAATTAAAGTCAAGTTAATTCACAGAATAACGGATTTATATTTACAGATCTGGCAAATGATTATTTATTGTTTTGTTTAGCAGACATTAAGACCTTTGAATTATGACAATAAAGTGCCACAATGCATAAATAATACCTTGATACAGACAGAGACAGATGTTTTGCTAGTTTACAGAATGTAAAATTTAAAGTCAGTGCTACATTTTAAGTGACAATATAGTCAAAAGTTCAGATCCCATGCAATAAAAGAATGGATCATCAATATTATGTGTTATTAAATCAACAGATTCAAATCTAATGTTATATAAAGGACAGGCAAGTAAAGTTCCAGAATCAGATCAGTTCAAAGCTAGTAATAAATGTGTATATGTAAACAACTCAAGATGTATATGTTTCATGCAAAAATTTCAGTTTACCAAGCACACCAGAGGAACTGACTTGTGTAACTGAGTTAGGTTACAGGTCAGTTCACAGAGCTGAATTAAAGACAGTACTGTGTGAAATACAACAGTATGGTAAATGTCAGTATATTATTATTAGTGACAGTTTTATTCAGTAAGAGTTCTCACTATTTATTGAATAAAATTGTAAAGATCTATGCAGCATTCAGTAGTACTGAAAATAAAATAAATGACATCAACTAAAGGAACAGCTGTGTTAAGACAGTAGGTAGAGACTTGCACACTGAAATTATGACTTGAGGGCCACAGAGTAAATGTAGAAATATTAATACAGTGCCAGATTACTACTTTAGTTTCATTTGAAGTTATGGCGGGGAAAAGCAATGCAACTGAGGTTTCCTTTCGATGTAATAATGAAGTTACAGCCTTTCCATTTCACTATAGTACATTATCAGTTTGCTTACAGACTGTGTTTACAGGTAAGCAATTCAGAGGCTTTACCAGCTTTTGTGTGCTGCCTGTCATTGTCATGGTCTATGTCTATGAATCACAGTAATGGCAGCTGTCATAGTAGTGCACAAAATGCAGTTATGCAACAGTGCACTATGTTTATGAATAGGCTGTCTCATTTCATTTGTACATCTAGGTCAAATACTTTTTATTTACTTTTACTTTATTACAGTGCATAATTAATACAAATACATAGTCTTATAAATGTTTCTATCAGGGATATAAAGTCCAGCTCACCTTTGATGAACATTTGGCAGGGATATGCTGCTTCCTATACTAGATGGTCAAGGAATATCATATGTATTCTGAAAAAGTCCTTTTTTAAATAAAAATACTGTATGAATTTTCTGTTCTTGAACTCATGCATTCCTATTACTAAAGGTGCTCTCAAAGTCTTTAATGTGTTGATTGTGTAACTGCAATGAGAACTGCAGGAGTTTAATCTGTTGAGGAAAAAATGTTCTTCAATATTCTCCATTTTGTGTTGCAACTCTCCTACATTATAGGCTAGTGCCTGTTAAGAAGTGATAACCAGTTGCAGTTCTTTCTTTAATGAGGACTTTTGTTGAAAAATTCTTAGAGAAGTTCAAGTTTAGCCAATATAGGCAGACAACAACTGAATAGGAAAGATGAGTTTAATATATGAATAAAAGGCAGGCTTTTGTTGAATTGTATACAGCTGCCACTTTCTTGGAATTAAATTGGTCTTATTTGGCATAAATGGGGATAAAGGAACTTAACTTTCTTGTTGAAGAAAATGAAGATCCGGGGAGAATATGTATTCATCTCTCATGTCTTCACAGGTTGATGGTCATGAATGGAATCCTTAAATTTATTTTTTGGAACATATTCATTCACAACCTTTTTCACCATTTTACACAGCCAAACATGTTTTTATAGTTCAGTGGCAATAGGAGCAGCTATATCTGAACAGCAATACCTACACAGAGCTTTTCTTTCATCTGAGGTGTGTCTGTACTAATTCCTTTAATCCTGCCAAAGAGTTAAACAATTTAGCTTGTTTAGCCCCTCGTCAATCCAACAAAGATTTTACTGGAATCCCTTATTAATTGTTCCTTATTTGGAATTTTTTCATTAGTCATTGTTATCTTTTTTAAAAAACTTTTACTTGTTTCAATACAATGAAAAGGGAGATATTCAAACATGAACGCAGTACAATAATCACTCTACTCATCTTAGGTTTCTTCTTGTAGCCTTTCTTATAAATTAGAAATGTTTATGTCCCCTCTTCCAAGTGTCTGGAAACTACAGCTTTTAGGCACTTTTAAAACTGAAAACTCATAATACCTGCCCACTTTTCAGTCTCTATTTTATAAAGCTTAGTGAAGCCTTCAAGGTTAACATCTTTGCCAGTCTTTGACAGTTGAATACGTCTGGCCTGTTACTAGGTTGGGGTTAATGCAAGAAAACATTTCATTAGTGTACATGGTAATCCATCTTTCCCAGGTGTTTCTAAAATGTTGTCCATCATTACTGCATGTTCACATTTAAATTTATCTTTAAATGCATGAACCAGGTATTATCATCAATATATCAGTCACCATGGTTCAACTTTTTCCCCATACCTCGGGCAACCAATTGCTAAAAATGACTAGGTATTATTATCTCTAATGACATGCAGCATTTGATTCTATCTAAATTTCATGAGTAGAACCTTCTTTTCTTATATCAGTTATGTGTAATTGTTTCATAACTCAGAATAATCAGTTTCAGTCCTACACTTTATTCATCTTCTTTCAGACTTTTGATATGCACCAATGCCTAGTTCTTACACTACTCTGTTAGGCTCTTTGTTATCCAACCAATATCCTTTCCTAGGCTGGACTGCCTTTTCTAGCTTTCACTTGTTACTGTAGTCCTTCTTTATTCCCCTCACTTTCTGGATTTGTGAATTCCACTACCAGCTTTCCACATTTACCTTATTTACATACCTGGCTTAATCACAGGTGTATTCTATAACCTTCACATATGCTAATTTGAAATGTTCTTATTCTTCTGCTCTATGGAATTTCTCTTCTTTCGGAGGTACTAGAAGCATGAATATGTCCTTTTACTCCTGTACTTTTTCCCTGCCAGTTTCCAAGTTTTCAGCCTAGGCCTTGATTGTAGAGCTTTCTCTAACCACTTCATGCAGCTATTGTGGGCATCAGTGATTTATGCTGGAGGTTCACCATTTCACTAGGGATGTTGTCTCCCAGCTCCATGAGATTTCTTTCCTTTCTAAATAACTCTTTATCAGATATCCCCTCTCTTTCTCATTTTCCCAGTCCCAACCCGGCACTCTGTCTTCCTTCTCCTTTGAGATTATAGAAGTGAATAATCATTTCGGAATGCTTGCCTTTCCCCCAACCTTGCTGTACTACTTCCATTCCTTTACCGATCTCTGCGATTATAGAAGTGAATAATCATTTCGGAATGCTTGCCTTTCCCCCAACCTTGCTGTACTACTTCCATTCCTTTACCGATCTCTGCGATTATAGAAGTGAATAATCATTTCGGAACGCTTGCCTTTTCCCCAACCTTGCTGTACTACTTCCATTCCTTTACCGATCTCTGCGATTATAGAAGTGAATAATCATTTCGGAATGCTTGCCTTTTCCCCAACCTTGCTGTACTACTTCCATTCCTTTACCGATCTCTGCGATTATAGAAGTGAATAATCATTTCGGAATGCTTGCCTTTTCCCCAACCTTGCTGTACTACTTCCATTCCTTTACCGATCTCTGCGATTATAGAAGTGAATAATCATTTCGGAATGCTTGCCTTTTCCCCAACCTTGCTGTACTACTTCCATTCCTTTACCGATCTCTGTGATTATAGAAGTGAATAATCATTTCGGAATGCTTGCCTTTTCCCCAACCTTGCTGTACTACTTCCATTCCTTTACCGGTCTCTGCTGCTCAGCTTTATCTCATTTCTTTCCTCTGTGTATCTAAAGAATCCTTTTTTCCCTGTACTTATGACCTCTCTTTCACTCGCTCTTCCTTTGCAATTTTTGCTACCTTTATAACCATCTTTCTAGATTTTTCTGATATTCCTGCCTACATTGTTGCCCTGTCTTTGATTCATAAAATGCTCTTCTTTGTAGGATGTGCCATCTAAATCTCTATGTTGAACAACGTTGGCCTCTTTCTCTCCCAACCATTTTCATAGCTGTTTGCCTGTTTTTTCTTATCTTTACATGTCGGGCATTTGTTCCCGGTGTTTAGCTTCAATCTTCAATTTAGAATTCAAAGCTTTCTCCTCATTTAATGTAGTCTGCCTTTCTGTAATCCCACACTTTCATTTTGTTTATTCTCTTGTTGTCGTCCTCAGCCACAAATAAGCAGATTGTACTGTGATCACTCTTTCTATGTCTTGAACTCCCTCCTTCATCTTTGCAAACACAATATCCAGTAATTTATCCTTCCATTTACTACCTTATACTAGTTGCCTAAATTCCTCCTTGTACAGTACTTTCACTGGTTCATTCTGTCTCCCTAATTTACCCTCCGTTTTTGAGATTAAAGACTACTGTCATAGCAACTTTATTTTTCTTTCTTCAAGACTTTATCATTCACATGTTCATTATTCTATATTTCAGCATCCAATGGTTCATATATTAATTCTAACCTAACTTTCAATACTTTTGGGGGTTCCTCTATTCCCAGCTCTGTTCCTCTCTACTTGTATACCTCACAGTTTATGCTGTGCCTAATGTAAACTGTTGATTTTTTGCACACCTCAGCTTTTCTACTTTGCCTGAACTGCAGATATAATTGGATCTCCATATCTCATTCCAGCCCATTTTGTATTTTTCCAAGCCAAATACCATCCTTCAGCCTCCATCTGCTACATCTCTATTCAGTGGTGTAGTGAATGTCCTCACTAAAGGACCCCACAGTACCCCAGCCAAGCTGTTAAGAATTCTGTGTAGTAATCACGCTGAAGCACAGTGTTTATCCTTCCTTAAGGCACTAAGCTCCTTTTAAACCTTCCCTTTTGAAAAATGCTGCCAGTCCATGTTTCCCATATATTGTAAATTTCACCTATTAAGAACAACTTCTCTCTGTTTTTTTGTTAGTAAACACAGTTGCAAGAAGTAACTGAAAATATCAGACTGATAGCCTTACCCTCCATTTTTAATATTCCAGTTCCTTACATGCTTCCCTTTCTCTCTCATGTATCTAAAGAGGGATGTTTGCCAGTTCTATTTCCCCTTCCACCAGTTCATTTTTCACTTCGTGAAGAACCTTCCTTATTTGTTCATATACCTGCCTGTACTGATTATTCTGCATCCTTTTAAGTCCTAAACACTAAAACTGCCCTGACCCCATTTTTTGGCTAGACTGCTGTTCTCCATTGTTCTTCTGCCAAGCCCTTCCTTTATACTTACAAATTACCTCCCCAATAATATATCCCACAGGTCATTTGCTCTTTCAGCTCACTTCTATCTCCCTATTTTCCTATAAATTTACTCTTAAAATTCAATATCTTATTCGTAGCTTCCTGTCCCAGTACACAACCCTCCGCTTTTAATATTGGTGCTCATTACTACTGAATGGCGCTTTCACTCACTTCATCTATCCAAAAAAAAAAAAAACACAGCAACAATCCCAATTTTTTTTAGGCATTTCCATAACTTGAAAATAAACTTCTTCCACTCTAATACTTTGAGTAATAGCATATCTTTACCTTTCTTTGATAAAGACATAGATCAGGCCATATAAAAAAAATGAAATCACCCATTCTAAAAACTCATTTTGCCTTTCATTTTCAACCTCTTATTTAATCAATATAGCCAATTCCTAACATTTGTATAATGGTAAAGAATTTGACTAATTTCACTTGACCAAAAAGCATAGCTGTGAAATGAATAATTGCATTCAGGAATTTCCCATGATTCAGTGACATCAGACCTAATTATGTTAAGACCGGGGTATATATCTAATGTTCCTGCACACACACACACACACACACACACACACACACACACACACACACACACACACACACACACACACACACACACACACACACACACACACACACACACACACACACACACACACACACACACACACAGAAAGAAGGCATTCTCAAATGATTACTTTACTTTCAGTTACCTAGTGTTTTCAGCAACTTGGCTTTTCATGAGACTTTTACTGACCTGGTATGCATGCAGCTGTAGGGTATCTGTCATCCAACCAACCCTTCTCTCCCCAACAAGTCAATCTGCTTGATAATTAACATTCCCCGAACTACCACCCTCTCCTAACCATTACAGACTAGTCTTGCCTTAAAATTTACTGACACCCACATTCGCACTCTTCTGTCATCACAAAAATACCCTAAACACAGGTATCAGAGTATTCCGGTCCCTTCTATAATTTGCATGTTTCTGTTATCGCTCCGTCTGTTGGTAGCACCTCATCTCGTTATCAACACTTCTTGCATTGTGCAATATCATCATCCAATGCTTCTTCCTTTGGATTATTTGATTATTTCTTTTCAGCATCACCATCCATCCTGTGAGTCAGTACACACCCAAGATTGAGTCAGTCATGTGTATCCCCTTTCAGTATTCTGTAATCTTAATTTAAATGTATTATCTTCTTATGTACCTCTCAAGGCTTTCCTTAAAGTTTATGTTTCTCTTAAATTTTGAAAATTATCCACTTTTGTCTTATGTATCCAATCAATTACATTGGGTTTCGACACACCGTATTACCTTAACCAGTACTGAATACTGAAGAGGACTCGCTTATCAGTGTTAGTTCCTGAAACTGTAAAACAAATCCCTTTTCCCAGTGAAATGGTAACTGGTCTGTCACTGATTATAAAGTAGGATAAGCAATTTGTCAGACTGAGACCCAAAAGTTCAATGTGACGTCTGTAGTGCCCTATCTGATGAAGTACGCCACTATCTGTCCATTACAAACGTGCATTTTATATGCTATGTATCAACAAGAAGTGCCAACAACTTAAAAGGCTTTAGCAGCTTTAATAAATCCAAACTTCAGTCAAAACGACAACAACAGTAATGCCACTTTCATTTCATAACTGAGAAAGTTCTTTTAGAGTTAACGTTTCATAAAGCCGAGTTAAACTGAATCTGGCTAAAGGCAAAAAATGCAGAAGATTAATAAAAACTTCCAAGCTTTTTCAAGTAGCATGTTTACCTTTGCAATGTATGCTAGTTCAGTTTAACAATTTAATAGCCAAGATATTACTGCCTCCCATTCTTAAGCTCTAAACTCCTCGATTTAATTTCTCCAGGATTTTGGGTTTCTAATACCTTGATGGGGATGGATCCCATTCCTAAGTCAAAATATGATTAACGTTCATGAAATTAGTATTGTTCCAATCTTTGATGTTAGCCAGAAGTGCTCTTCACAGCACGCGCAATGTCCCCACAAAACTGACTCCTCCTGCAGTTCATATGGAGTTACATGTATCGTTAGCATTTCTAAATAAGGCTGTCAATTCTTTTTTATAAGACCCGTTGCTCCTACTACTATTGGAACTGTCTGGGTGTCCTTCTTGCACACTGCCCTTGTTTCTGCTTGCAAATCCTGGTATTTTATGACTTTGTGTCTCTCAGCACATAAGACAGTGTAATCATTGGGTGTAGCAATTTCAGTGATCAATGCTACATTTGTCTTCTTTTCATGGAATACTATCTCTAGTTTTCTAGCATCTAATTTTCAAACTGTTGGTAATGGGTCATCCCATGTGATATAACCATCATTCTCTATAATATTTTGTGGTTCATGTTTCCAGTGCCTCTCAGCTACTTCAATATTGTAGTGTTTGTACAGTTCCCAATGCAATAGTCGAGTTCCATAATTATGCCTTTCAGTATACATGCCCTCTGCCATTAGTGTATCACACCCAGTAACAAGATGGGCGACAGTTTCCAGTTATGTTTTACAGAACCTGCATTTGTCTGTTTCTTCTATACAGTCAATGGACTTTGTAAACCAATGTGTATGCAATCCACTATCCTGGGCCACTAGTATTAACCTTTCATCTTTTGGTTTAGATTCATCTCTTCTTAACTATTCCTGCATCAGATCCTGATTGACATGAGGTTGTTCCAGGAGTTTTCTATGTTGTAACTAAATTAATGCATTTTCCACATTTCCTGCCTTTTCATCTGGTCCTTCTCCTTATATTCTTTCTTTTCTTTTTGGCACATTCACTTGCTGACTTTTGTCTACTTCTGGTTTGGTTTCCATTCCCGCTTGACACCGATATGCTTCTGCTAAACTAAGTAGGGAAGTCACCTTAGATATGTTCTCTTCGTATTTCAAAACGTTCACTATGCTTGGATCTTGCAAGGTCAGAAATGTGTGCAGTCCTATGACTGCAGATCTCTACATGTAATCAATTTCAGGGAGGACCATACCTCCTTTAGAGCGAGGAATATAAAATCTTGGTATACACTGATTTTTATTTACCACTTGATAAGCATGGAGCATTTTTTTTTGTTTTCTGTCCAACGATACCATTTGGGCCAGTCAGTCACCCCAAAACTGTAAGTTAGAACAGGAAGAGCAAATTGGTTTATAGCTTGGACTTTTGTTCCTAGATGTCAGGACTGTTTTGAGTATTACTTTTAATCTTCTAAAATGTTCCCTACTGAGTTTTGTTTGCATTTGTTCATGTTTTATTGTTGATCTTTAAAGCAAATATTTATACACTCCCTCCTGCTTAAGCTAATATATATAACGTTCCTGTCCCAGACAGACATTTTCTTTGTGCTGTAGCTTTCCTGCTTTAAATGTTGCTTTTGCACATTTATCAAGACCAAATGACATTCTTATATCATCTGAGAGGAAGTTTTGACCACTTGTAGTTGAGCTTTCATCTCCTCATCTGATGAGTTGTACAGTTTTAAATCATTCACAAAAAGAAGATGAGAAGTCCTTACACTTTGTATTTTCTGAGAGCCAAATTGTAACCATGTCATAATCTGTTAAGTAGACAGCTTTATCGGTTAAGGGCAAGACAGAAGAATAGCAGTGACAACAGAGTCGCCCTGGAATATTCCCCTTTGAATTTTTATCCCCGGGATAATAATTTGTCTTTTCTCATGGCTTAGATGCATAGTGGCTTGCCATTGTTTCATGGTCACTGTAATGTGATTGATCAATATAGGGTGTAACTTATACATTTGTAAGAACTCCTTTATCCATGAGTGTGGGATGCTGTCAAATGTTTTTTTTTTTTTTTTGTTTTGTTTTTTTTTTTTTGTAATTTATCCATGCCATACTTAGATTCTTCCCCTCTTTACAATTCTCTATTATGACTTTAACAACAAATGATCCTTTGTTCCATACGACTTTATTTTGTTACCCTTTTGTTCTATTGCCATGATTGAGTTTTCTTCTAAATGACTATAAACTCTGTTGTCATCAGTTCCAGTATATAGATTGTACATCATCAGAAGGCAAGCTATAGGTCGATAGTTTTTAGGATAGTTTGCAGGTTCATTCTTAAGGAGGAGTATCATTTTTCCTGTTGTTGACCAAGCTGGTGTTGGTTCCGGATGTACATATAAGTAGTTCTTACTCAGGACCAAATCTTTATGTAAAGATGTTAATTCTTTTAGACAGAAATTAGGTAAGGCATCTGGGCCTAGCATTTTTCAGTCACCATCTTTCCTTAATTTTGTTTCAGCTTCTCTGGCCATTACTTCATCCCATTTCATATCCTATAAATTTGAATGTTTTACTGTTTCCTTTATGTTTTCTATCCCTTCAGTATCTTTGTTATGTTCCACAGGCTCTTTGTAGATATTTCTTCAAAATGTGTCTATGTCTTCTTTTTTTTCATGCTGTTTCTATTCCTTTTGCTTTCTTTCTCCATTCCATATAAAACGTTTTTGGGTCATCAATGAATTGCTTATTTTGTATTTTTCCTTTATATTTATCTGCATATCTTCTAAGTTTTTCTGACTGTGCTAACAATAGATCTTGATCTGTTCTGATACTGCGCATTGCTTTTATCACGTCTGTCTTCCTAAATATGTTTGTTGATCTATTCCCTCTTCTGTACTCTTCTAACAGTGTAACTTTTGGTCTTAATTGCTTTATAGTTTTCTCTGTTTGGTACTTCCATGACGGGATTTGATTTCTTTCCTTCCTTTCCTTTGTTGTCCGGTGTTTTTCTGTTAAGACTTTTATCTGTTATTAATTAACTGCACAGTAATATATCCTATTTACTTCTATTATATCACTGAATTTCTGTCAATAGTCTGTGTTCATTTGTTTTATCAAACCACATCCTGCGTCAGCCACTGTTCTTTAATCATCATCATCATCTTCTTTCGGCTGTTCCCGTTAGGGGTCACCACAGCAGATCATCTGTTTCCATTTCTTCCTGTCCTCTGCATCTTGCTCTGTCACACCAACCACCTGCATGTCCTCTCTCACCACATCCATAAACCTTATCTTAGGCCTTCCTCTTTTCCTGTTACCTGGTAGCTTCATCCTTAGCATCTTTTTCCCAATATACTCAGCATCCCTCCTCAACACATGTCCAAACCAACGTAATCGTGCCTCTCTGGCTTTATCTCCAAACCTTCCAACCTGGGCTGACCCTCTAATATACTTATTCCTAATCCTGTCCACCCTCATCACACCCAGTTCAAATCTTAACATATTTAGTTCTGCCACATCCAACTCAAACTCCTGCCTTTTTGTCAATGCCACGGTCTCCAACCCATGTAACATAGCTGGTCTCACTACCCTCTTGTAGACCTTCCCTTTCACTCTTGCAGGTACTTGTCTGTCACAAATCACTCCTGACACTCTTCTCCACCCACTCCATCCTGCCTGTACTCTCTTCTTCACCTCTCTTCCACACTCACTGTTACTCTGAACTATTGACCCCAAGTATTTAAACTCATCCACCTTCGCCACCTCTACTCCTTGCATCCTGACCATTCCTCTATCCTCCCTCTCATTCACACACATATATTCTGTCTTAGTCTTGCTGACCTTCATTCCTCTTCTCTCTAGAGCATATCTCCATCTCTTCAGGGTCTCCTCCACCTGTTCCCTACTCTCACTACAGATCACAATGTCATCTGCAAACATCATAGTCCACGGGGACTCCTGTCTGATCTCGTCTGTCAACCTGTCCATCACCATTGCAAATAACAAAGGGCTCAGAGCTGATCCTTGATGTAACCCCACCTCCACCTTAAATGCATCTGTCACTCCCACCACAGACCTCACCGCTGTCACACTACCCTCATACATATCCTGTACCACTCTTACATACTTTTCTGACACTCCTGACTTCCTCATACAATACCACAACTCCTCTCTAGGCACCCTGTCATATGCTTTCTCTAAGTCTACAAAAGCACAATGCAACTCCTTCTGACATTCTCTGTACTTCTCCATCAATACTCTCAGAGCAAAGATCGCATCTGTAGTGCTCTTTCCTGGCATGAAACCATACTGCTGATCACTAATCATCACGTCCCTTCTTAACCTAGCTTCCACTACTCTTTCCCATAACTTCATGCTGTGACTGATCAATTTAATCCATCTGTAGTTACTACAGCTCTGCACATCACCCTTATTCTTAAAAATTGGTAACAAAACACTTTTTTTCCATTCCTCAGGCATCCTCTCACTTTCCAAGATTTCGTTAAACAATCTAGTTAAAAACTCCACTGCCATTTCACCTAAACACCTCCATGCTTTCACAGGCATGTCATCTGGATCAACAGCCTTTCCATTCTTCATTCTCTTCATAGCTATCCTTACTTCCTCCTTGCTAATCCATTGTACTTCATGATTCACTATCCCTTTAATATGGGAACTAATTGGCCTATCACTCCACAACATTGACATCGGCTCCATCAGAGTTGTCACTGTTTCTTGTTCCTTCCCTTGCTGTGCAACTCTAAACATTTGTACTGGTTTCGTAGCGAAAGCTCCAGAGTATCTTCATGTGGCAAAAGATCAGATGCTTCCCATTCCACCTGTTTCTTCTTTATTTGGGGACTCATTCATCGCTTAGCTGTGAAATTACCAGAGATGGATTTTCTACACTAAATGCTTCACTTTGCAGGGAATCCATAACTTCAATGTCTATTTCACTAATGTCTCCATCACTAATCCTCTTTTCCACTTTCCCCCTTTGCCTTCTTATTATTTATACTGTGAAATTTTCCATACCCAGATGCCTTTGCCTGTATTTCTTTTCAAATATCTTTGGTGCTGCTTTTTGTGCAGATTATTTTTACTTTCTCCTTTGAATAAATATTGCACCATATTGAATCACTTTTTCTTTCACATGTCCATATTTCTTCTTCAGATATCTCCCACTCCACCTGCTTTTCCTTACTGTGGGGACTCATTACTCCAGCATGCTGTGACATAACCTGTGTTAGACTTTTTACACTAAATTCTTCATTTTACAGGTATTCCATAACTACAGTTTCTATTTGTTTAACTTCTACTTTACTAATCTTTTGTTCTATGTTCCCCTTTGTGATCTTATGTTTTGCATTGTGACATTTTCCATATCTGTGTGCCTTTGCCTGTATTTATCTTCAAATGTATTTGGAGCTGCTTTTTTGTATCGATTAGTTTGCTTTTCTCCTTTGCATAAATGTTGTACCATATAGATCTCTCTTTCTTTCACATGGCCATGTTTCCTTTTTATACCTTTCAAAAATCTTTAGGGCATGTTCTGTATATTTTTGCACTTCCTCAGTTGCTTCTTATTTTCAAATGGCCCAAATTCTCATGGTCTATATAACATTTTTCATGGATTTGCTGTATTTTTTAACACAATTTTGTATCTGAAGCTTTTGACAGTTTTTCTTGTGCAAGCATTTTTCTTCACTCAAATTTCTCTTAATATATTTGATTATCTGCAATCTGGAAATACTAGGCTTCTTGCATAATAATAACAATACATAACTTCTTTCTGATCCTCAGTAGTCCTCACTCTATCATCTTTTGTCTGTTTCTTGGCCTATCAGTTTTTTGTGATTTTTTTTTTTTGTGGACTACTAGTTTCTTCTACAACAGTGGGGCCCTCCCCCTGTGCCTGACCTAAATCCATTGTAGGAATGTTTCAGTGTCTTGAGGATTCTACACTATTATTTTTCTAGCCCTGGTACCAGTATGCATATCTGTATTGGACACTGTTTTTATCCAGGGACTTGTGCACCCAGCTGTTTTTTTTTTTATTTTTTTAACCTATTACCATCCATGATATATGCTATATAAAATACATTCTATATATCAATGTCGTCTTGGTGAGATTATGAAAAACAGGGTCCACCTTGTGAAGGTACGTCAAGACTAAGGATGAATTTAATTCCAGCAATACTACTTTCGTTTGCTTGCCGATTCTATCATCTCTCCATCAGACTCCCTGTATAACTGCAATGATAAAACACAGGCAAACTTCAGCAGCAGGCATTTTGAAAAACTGAAATAATCTACTTCATACTATAAAGCAATCAAACATTTATTTACCATTTCAAGGTTGAATTGTTGTTTTAAAACTAAGATGGCCTTGGTAGACCACGAGCCTTTCAGCGAAACCATATTGAAATCAGAACCCTTTCTTGCACTTTCCCAGCAAAACTGTCTTTTGGTGGTGTCAGTGGACATATCTGAGAAAAAAATTCTGTGTTTGGTCTCTACAGGTGCACATAAGAATACTTAATGGTCTTCTGTCCCACAGCTGGTGAAGGAAGTTTCTCAGCTGTATCTTCCATGGATGCATCACATGTCTCTGGTTGTACACTGAACCACAGAGCTCTTTACAATCTATTTTCCAGCTTTACAAACTGATTCAGTCTCTATACAGATATTGAGTGTAGTTTCTCTCATACATTTCATTTTCAGATTCAAACCTTCTCCACTTTGCTCGTTTTTTAATATTTGTCTCTGAATTCCCCATTTCCTATGGATTGCTTCTTTGAAATCTAGCAAACGTAAGTTAAATGTGGATCAAATACTCCATGACATAAACATTGCTGCTGGAATTCAACTGTCGTCATCTAGTCTCACCTTTCATTTTCTTCAAAGTCTCTACCAGGTTCTTCTGCAATAGATGAAGTAGAAATGGTACAGTAATAAATTCAAGTTTGTTTCTGTAAAATGTAAGAGTTCTAAACAATATCCATAATTCAGGATTACAGTTTCTGAAACACCGTGTATGTTAAGGATTTTTAGCAGATGCACTGAAAATAGTACAATTCTTGACAACATATATCCATTGTCACTAAATAAGCACTTTACCAAACCATGCATTCCTCCAAGGAGCAGATCATATAGCCCAAATACAGTATAATCCATGGATGTTTGAGCCATTCCCAAGGATGCAAATTTGAACTCGGGGGTTATTTACTTTGGGATCTGTGAGCAAGCTGTAAACCATGGTGAAAACCCACATGGAAAAAGGAATTTATAAAATCATATAGAGAAATTAGAGTCATACATTCAACGAGTTTACAAGGCAGAGTCAGTCAAAGAACCATAATCACATCACCAGTACCCACCATCATATGGCATCTCCTGCTTTCACTAGGGCAAAAACAGTCAGATCCAGTATAAACTCATGAACACCCATCATCATGACATATGGCATCTATCACTTGACATTTTCTGTAATGCCTTTCATAATTGGGTCTATATTACCAGATCAAAACTTTAGTTACTCGAATACCTAAAGATCGATCTGGTAATATCGACATCCAAAAATCGCGAACAGCCGATTTCACACAGGGAAAGAATTCCCTTAGCCATATGGAAAAAAAACTTTTAAACCCAAATCAAGTGGGGGGCTTTGTCCCCCCAACTAAATATACCAACCCTGAGATCATGCTATATTGGACAAAAGTACATAATTCACATAACGGCCAAGGGAATTCTTTCCTTGCCTGAAATCGTCCGTTTGCGGTTTTTGGATTTCGATATTACCAGATAGATCTTTAGGTATTTGAGTAACTAAAGTTTTGAGCTTGTAATATAGACCCTCATAATTAAAGTCTTTTTATTAAACTTATGTACTGAATCTATTATGAATGCAGTAAGCTTTCTATTATGAAAATGAAAATTTGCAGTATCTCAGTAGATTTAAGATGGAAATTATTCTTTAATAAGCTAACAAGATGCATGTATGTCTCCTCTCCTGCTTTATTAGTAGCTAGGAGGTTGGTTATTAAAGTATATATTTTAGTTCCAAAAACAAAAGGGGCATGCTCCTCTTGTTGTCTTCTTTTCTAATGTCATTAACAATAAAAAGATACAATCGTTTTGTAGTTATCCTCCTAGGCTAGCCTTTTCACATAAATACAGGTGAATGACACTAATTTTACTTTATTTTATTTTATTTTATTTATCTTTTGTTAATATACTTCTGCTGTCATTTTCTTTTCCTCAAGGTGAGTTAAAGTGCTGAATTCTTTAATTCCTCTTCTTATTCTTCTTTCAGCTGTTCCCCTTAGAGGTCGCCACAGCAGATCATCTGTTTCCATTTCTTCCCAACCTCTGCATCTTGCTCTGTCACACCAACCACCTGGATGTCCTTCCTCACCACATCCATAAACCTTATCTTAGGCCTTCCTCTTTTTTTCTTACCTGGCAGATCCATCCTCAGCATCCTTCTGCCAATATACCCAGCATTCCTCTTCAGCACATGTCTACACCAATGCAATCTCACCTCTCTGTCTTTGTCTCCAAACCACCCAACCTGAGCTGACCCTCTAATATACTGAATCCTAATTCTGCCCATCCTTGTCACACCCAGTGCAAATCTTAACATCTTTAACTATGCCACCTCCAGCTCTGACTCCTGTCTTTTTGTCAATGCCACCGTCTCCAACCCATATAACATAGCTGGTCTCACTACCCTTTTGTAGACCTTCCCTTTAACTCTTACTGGTACTCGTCTGTCACAAATCACTCCTGACACTCTTCTCTACCCACTCTACCCTGCCTGTACTCTCTTCTTCACCTCTCTTCTACACTCACCATTACTCTGAACTGTTGATCCCAAGTATTTAAACTCAACCACCTTCACCACCTCTACTCCCTGCATCCTCACCATTCCTCTATCCTCCCTCTCATTCACACACATATATTCTGTCTTAGTCCTGCTGACCTTCATTCCTCTTCTCTCTAGAGCATATCTCCACCTCTCCAGGATCTCCTCAACCTGTTCCCTACTCTCACTACAGATCACAATGTCATCTGCAAACATCATAGTCCACGGGGACTCCTGTCTGATCTTGTCTGTCAACCTGTCCATCACACCTGCAAATAAAAAAGGGCTTACAGCTGATCCTTGATGTAATCTTACTTCCACTTTGAATGCATCCGTCACTCCTACCACAGACCTTACCATTGTCACACTGCCCTCGTACATATCCTGTGCCACTCTTGCATACTTTTCTGCTACTCCTGACTTCCTCATACAATACCACAGCTTCTCTCTAGGTAGCCTGTCATATGCTTTCTCTAACTCCACAAAGACACAATGCAACTCCTTCTGACCTTCTCTCTACTTCTCCATCAACACTCTCAGAGCAAACACTGCATCTGTAGTGCTCTTTCCTGGCATGAAACCATACTGCTGATCACTCATCATCACCTCCCTTCTTAACCTAGCATCCATTACTCTTTCCTGTAACTTCGTGCTGTGACTGATCAGTTTTATCCCTCTGTATTATTTAATTCCTATCACCAATAAAATCAAAAGTATTATATAGTGGCATTAAATCTAAACATGTTAAAATGAGTTAACATTTTTAATAAGAAATCCAAGCTACACTAGAAACAACAGCAGTAAAACTCTTGTTTATGCCTTAGGAACTGAAAAAATATTTTTTATATGCCACATCAAGTAACAACAGCAAGAAGGATACAGCCAAATTGGAGTCTTCCTGTGTAATACTTTAAATCTCCTATAGTAGAGGCCTATGGGATATATGCAAATTACAAATTAAAGACATACCAGTGTGTTTTAGCTGCATTACTCCCTAATGGCTATGACTATTTAATTTTTCCTTTTATGCTTTTATGGAAACTTTTAGGCCAATGAACCAACTACCACATAGGTGGTAGTCTACTTAACAGCAAAAGTGTGATAAGAGACCTATAGACACAGGTGGACAGTAGTCTCTCCTTTGATAATCACATCACCACGGTAGTCAGGAAATCCTTCTACATGGCACATCTCATCACAAAATGTTTCTCATTCAGGAAAAAAGAGGTCATTGTTCCCCTCTACTCATCACTCATTAGACCCATTATAGAGTACAACACCCCTTTTGATATGTACCTCACAAGATATCTACAACAACTGGAAAGGTTGCAGAAATACCTCACAAAGGGGATTACTGGCCTCAAACAGATGACCCACGCAGACCATCTCAAAAAACTCCAGCTTTACTCCATCGCATATTGCCTTCTCAGAGGCGATCTCTGCCTATCATAGAAAGCTATGTCAAACCCAGAGCTGTTGGACATGCTCAACTTAAAGAAATCCTAATACCTCTGAGCTACACGCTCTAGGGACCTAAACCTTGTCACCACAATAAACAAAACATGCTGGAGGGATAGATTCCTGTCCCAGAGACTTCCCATACTCTGGAACAAACTACCTATCTATATCAAACAAAGCTCCTCATTAGCACTCTTCAAGAAAAATCTTGTTGATTTGATGGGAAATCGGAAATTCACCCCGGGGATCACCTTTGTGGCTCTGCTTGACTGGGGCACAGGAAAATAATTTTTTGGGTGGTGAAAACCAGAGGACCTTTATGGCTAGGCTTGTATAGGCCCCAGGGCCAATTGCCTAGTACCTACCTATGAACCTATGAACCTGTGAGGCCAACCCTCTATAGCTGTAGACATGCATGTTTCGGCCTTTTTTTTGTTGACCTTGTCGGTACTGTAAGTGGATTAATTGTCTGAGGACAGCTGAACTAAACTGATATGGGAAAAGTAGAAAATTAGTTTAATGGAAAATACAAAATGTATCTCATGTAGAATGTTTACCTTCATATTCTGTACATGCTTAGATCACTATCCTCGTCACACCCAATGCAAATTGCCCCTTTAAAAGGTAAAATACTAAAGTACACCCAACTTCAAATCAACTTTTAGGATCAATTTCTGGAAAACCAGTAGTACAATTTGCAATATTGGATTCTAATACTTCTATTCTGAAAATACAGGGCATAATTTTTGATAACTGCCTGTCATTTAACATGCTGGCTCATAACATTCCTATTCTTATTAATTTAATCAGAGCTAAACAAAGGACATTTAAATGCAGCTCAGCATAATGAATGTGCTACCTAAAGCATAAAGCATCAGCACATAAGAAGTACAAAACAACAGAAGCACATCTGTTGAATATCTTCTCAAAGTGTGGCACTTATTTTATAAACACATATCGTCTAGCAGCAAAATATGCAATCTATACTTAACACACAACCATCCCTATTCCTGTACACGAAAGGATAAACAAACACACACACACACGCGCACACATGCACACACACGCATGCACACACATGCACGCATGCACGTGCACACACACACACACACACACACACACACACACACACACACACACACACACACACACACACACACACACACACACACACACACACACACACAGTGACAGCCATATTCCAAATGACATTTGCACAGCATTCCAAAGGATTGAATACATCAATAAACCCAGCAGTAACAACATCCATGTAGTATTGGACAGCCATAAATTATTGTAAATTACTATACATTATGTATCATTTCTTTGAGAGGACTTTTAACTTAACAGCAGTGCTGTTTGTTATTCAACTTTTCTTGGAACTTTTTCATATTAGCCTTGTTTTGCGTGCATTTTCATCTTGCTGAATTTCTTCTTCCTGCAGTCCATTTTGTAGTAGTTGTAGTTACAAAATTCACATAACATCTCTCAAACATATTTGCTAATTTTTTTTGTTATCAAATAACTAAATATGTGGAGGTTCCTTTCTATGTTATTTCTGCAGCTGTACATATTCTTAAAATGAGTTGCTTTTTTGCTTGTCTTATTCAAATCTCATGGATTAATTAGTTTAGGGCTTATAAACCTGCTAGATTCTAGTTATCCATTGTTTAACTTTCTTCTGCAGATAAAATGTATGTATTCTTTATATAACGTACCTCATATCCTATGATAAATATTGACCAAAAGAATGTAAGCTATCTGACCACAATGGTGGAAGAACCATTTTCACTTTCATGCCTCTCTTCGTGATACATATTCTTTTAAGAAACAATTTTGTTTATTTTTATTTACATTTTTGATAAATAAGTAAGTTGGCTGGTCCTAGGATGTTTTTCAGCCACAGCATGGACACAGCGGAAGGTACAGAGACTAACAGAAGTACAAACTGTCACAAAATATAATATAATCAATAACTGATAAAAATCTGCACAGTTATACGGTTTTAAAATATTATAATACAGTTCAGCTTTCTACAAAGGAACAAAAAATTGATTGCAACACCAATGAATGCAGACTTCAAACAAGATAAGATTTGAAAGATAAGTGTAACTTAAGTAATGTAACCTCTTCTTATAGGCAGTGCAGTCTTTGTGTATAATATGTAATGTAAACATTAACAAACCAGTAAAGGCTTTGAGGTTGGTATAATAGTTAAGGTGTTTACCTTGCAGTCAAAAAATACAAGGTTTGATCCTCATCTTTCAAAGGAAAACTGGCTAGGCTTAAAATAGCCACCAAGGTCAACTTCCCTTTGAACTTATAAAAAATTAAATTATATACAAAAAGTGTAGCCACGATGGTGCAGCAGTAGCATTGTCGCCTCACAGCAAGAGGTTCTCCCATTCGATTCTCGACTGGAGTGCCTTCTGTGTGGAGTCTGCATATCTTCCCCGCGGTCGAGTGGTGTTCGAAAGACATGTGTGAATCGACGTACCTTCATTGAAGGTTGGGTGCTGGGCTGGCAATTCGGCACCATAAAAATCGACTGCCAATCATTAGCGGACCGGAGTTCCGCTGTGGCGACCCCTAACTGGGAAAAGCCAAAAAGCAAAACAAAAAACAGTGATAGTCATTTCTATTAATGTGTACACTATGTTTTCTATTTGCAATCAGCAAAAGTGCTAGTAAGACTAAATTTAAGAATATATCAACAAATATACATTAAAGGTCAGAAACTGAACCACAGTACTCGGCCTCCATAAACCTTATCAGAAATGACTAATTTACCAGCAAAAGATACACGTACACATTTACAGGGGAAAATAACTCATCTTTTGACTATGAATTGTGATACTGAAGGTGAAGCACCTTATAGATTTAAGGTTGCGGGGATTTTAGTATATGCAAGTTAGTCAGTGTCTAAATAACAGTTACATTTCTAGATTTCTTTTAGAGACCTTCACAGACTTTAGCCTGAATTGTTCATAGCTTTTCAGTTTGGAAATGGTTCCAGTTTGCAGAGATAAATTTGGAGAAACTTTTCTGTCCAATACTATGAATAAAGGGTGGTCTTTGGATACTTATAGTGTGGTTATCATATAAAGTATGTATATATATATATATATATATATATATATATATATATATATATATATATATATATATATATATATATATATATATATATATATTTATATATATATATATATATATATATATATATATATATATATATATATATATATATATATATCTAGGACTCTTAAATGAAAGCGTTTTAACCGAAACTAAAATGACTGAGCACGCTTTCGCTAAAGTGCATTTTTGCTAAAGTGAGCTCAGAAAGAATGAAAATTATGACAGAATGGATGTTGCTGAGGTCATGGTACAGTGGGGATAAGGGAATATTCCCTTTTCCCCACTCTAGTGCGATCTCGGAGTGAGAATATAAAAGTAGTGGTGGGATGTGCAGGGCCCCTCCCACATAAAAGTGTTTACTGTTTTTTTTTAATGTTATGGGTTTTTTTTTTTTTGCAGACTTTACGAAAGTGCCTTTTCGGTGGAAAAGCACTTTCGTGAAAGTGTGCACGGTCATTTTGGTTTCGGTTAAAAGCGCTTTCGTTCAAGAGTCCTAGATCCATATATATATATATATATATATATATATATATATATATATATATATATATATATATATATAGATAGATAGATAGATAGATAGATAGATAGATAGATAGATAGATAGATAGATAGATAGATAGATAGATAGATATGGGATGATCTGAATGCTAGTTTGTTTTTCTGCAGTGGGCAATAGCTGTTATGCATTAGTTTATGAGTCCATTAGGTGATAAGGAGGATGGATTCATTAGGTAGCTCTCCTAATAAAAGTGTTTGTGCACCTTCATTTAAAACAAAAAGGCCCCATATAGTAGTAGTCCATTTCCAATGACATAGAAGAATATACATTGATAACAAGACTCAGGACAATCCAGTCCACTGATAGATATTGGCATCAGCCATTATATACCAACTGATCAAAAGGGTTGCAGTTTTAATGTCTGAAAAAGACAGAGAGGGTGATTTTCTTTAAATGAAATCCTAGATGCTCCAAGCTGCTGTTTTGAAATTAACCTGCCACATGAATAATAACTTACTGGTCTGGCTAAAGGGAATAATCACAATTATAAAAACTCTGGCTACAATCAAAATACTGAATTTTCCACTGTTTCCTTTAATTCTGATGAGGCTAGCATTTCTAGAAAGTGACTCAGTAAGGGGCACAAAGAAATTATGTCAGGTTGCAAGGCCAATACAGAAAGATAAAGAAGATAGTCAGACACCCTTCCTAAGGGATGCCAGCAACAACCTGCTCACCAGTCCACAGGACATCAATGGCTGATGAAAGGAGTACTTCTAGCAGCTTCTGAATGAAGAAAGCTCCACAGAAGCTGCACTGCCCCAGTCACGGCCTACAATGAAACCGGAAGAAGATCTGACCTAAAAAAGTAAGAACAGAGTTAAGGACAATGAAGTGGAGAAAAACAGTGGCTCAGAAGAAGTCGCACTGCAGCTACGATCAAAATCTTGGAAGAGTTAGGGAAGGTATGACTCCTCAGGGTACTTATAGCAGTAGCAGGCTCAGAAGAAAGTTGCACTGCAGCTACGATCAAAATCTTGGAAGAGTTAGGGAAGATATGGCTCCTCAGGGTACTTATAGCAGCAGCAGGCTCAGAAGAAGTCGGACAGCAGCTACGATCAAAATCTTGGAAGAGTTAGGGAAGATATGGCTCCTCAGGGTACTTATAGCAGTATGGACAGGAATGTATATCCCACATGACAATGGACAATAAACATTATAGTGACAGTGTACAAGAACAAAGGTGACGTGTGATGACCCCACCTAAACCCAGGACAGTAACTAAGGAATCTCAATTCTCACCACTGTCCCTGGTAAAGGAGTGCCACTGAAAGCAGGGATAGAAATACACAATTTCCACTAAGAGTACACTGGGAACTGGCTCCAAACCTGGGACTGGACTATATAATTCATTCCAGGCCCTAAATGAGTCTTCACACTAAGCACTGCAGAACACTGTGTCCCAGTTCTAGGTATTTGACACACTCATTCCTAAATATTTGATATTTACACACACAAGCACTCTTGGGAAAGATTGGCATAGATTTACCTGGGGTCTATATTAGAACATCGAAGTTTCACAACTTTGAATGTTCTAATATCGATCACTATTCAGCGAATGCTGAAAATAGCGAAACGACAGAAAAACAATTTTTTTTCCTAAGGAAAGAATTCAGTTGTCCATTTCTGTCGCTTCACTATTTTCAGCGTTGTGGTGGAAAGTTATGGGTCGGGTTCAGTTAAGTGCGCGATTGGGCACGGGTTAGGTATGTGTGCGATTGTGTGGATATGAGGGTTAGGACTGGTTAGGTGAGTTAGGGTTAGGGCGCGGGTCAGGTAAGTGTGCGATTGTGTGGACGTGAGGGTTAGGGCAGGGTAGATGAGTTAGGGTTAGGGCGCGGGTGAGGTGAGTGTGCGATAGTGGCGAACCTTAGGGTTAGGGTTTGGGTTAAGGTAAGTGGATAGTTAGTGGTGTCTGTACTGTTTAGGATTAGATGTAAGATTTTAGGTGTATGTGTGCAGATTGCTGTTTGTTTGGTGTGCTTGTGTTGTGTGTATGTGCTTCGGAACAGCAAATTTTTCCCTAGGAAAAAAATTTGCTGTTCTGCATGTTCGATGTTTTCAGCTTTTGCTGAATAGGAGTCGATATTAGAACATTCGAAGTTGTGAAACTTCAGTGTTCTAATATAGACCCGATTACCTGCTATATCCTCTTTCCCTAATTACTAAGTAATGGCTGCCACCAGTCAAATACCACAATACTGTTCAAAAGTGGTGTTCAATTATATTGGGTAAAATAAATATTGATATAAATGGTATCATGTAATCCAAGCAGTAGGGCTTTTTGGAGTGGCCCTGGTGTTATCACAATAAGCAGAAACACTCTCAGGTTACTGAAAGTTCTTTTTAAATAACCAGCCACAATAAAATGTAGTAAAATGTTCACTAAATAAAATTATTTAAAATATACTGATTCCAATAAATCACAGAGTTTTACACACAGGAATTATGAAGATAACACTCTAGGTTAGGTTTCACACTGATTGTAGAAAAACTGTAAGTGTAGTTCCCTAACTGTCTAAATATTAAGTGCCCTTTCTAATCTAATTAACTCAACAAGGCAAGACAATACTCTTACTTCTGCAAGGCAAAATAAGAATATATGTCCACTCTTCAGGCTGTTGTCTGGTCCCCAGCAACTGAAATAGCAACTCCTGCTATTTCTGCTGAAGAGCTCTAGAAAACTCTGAGTGATAACTACTGATCTAGACAGCAACTGATAACTACAACTGCCACAACTACTACTTTGACTCATAACCTACTTTTATAGCTGATTTTTTTAAGTCACAGAAAGCTGTTATGAGAATTCTACTCTCTCATATCAGACTTTAAAAAGTAAACAAAACAGCTGCTGTGAATATTCTACTCCTTTCATCTCTGGCACATGATGACATCACATCTAGGTCAGCTGACTGACATAACCTACATTCAGGATCCTTTTTAAAAAACATGTACTTACAGTCAGCCAGAATAACACTGTTTGATTCAAACATCTTACATAAATCAAAGTAATAATCAAACAAACATAACCATATTTACAAAATTATAGCTAGTCATGCTGGTATTTATATATATATATATATATATATATATATATATATATATATATATATATATATATATATATATATATTTGTACAATTATTTACAAGTATTTACAAACATTCAGCCAGTCATGCTAGCACAGGCATCAACATTTAATATCCTCACAACATGCACAACTGCGGACAGTACAGAGGTATCAAACTCCTGTCACACTTCAAGGAAATGCTGGCTAATGTGATTTATAAACTAACACATACAGTAGTAGAAAGTAAAATGGAAGGTGAGCAGGATTCAACACAACAAGCCTGATGTTTGCAGTGAGACAGATAGAGGTGAAGAAGCTAAAGATGAGGAAAGAGTCCAACTCACTATTCCTAGGTTTGGAGAAAGCATATGACGAGGTCCTAAGAAAGCTGATTTGGGCAGTCCTGTGATGGTTTGCAATCCTGGAAACATTGAAAAATGAGTGCAGGCTATGTACAAGGATCCAGTGACACATGTAAGAACAGTGTTCAGTCTCACAGAGGGGTAACCAGTGAGAGTGGGTGTGCATTAGGGTTCAGCTCTGAGCCCACTGTTGTTCATACTGGTGATGGAATACATTAACAAAGCAGGTCTGAGCCTCAGAGGGGACAGATCAAGAAAGCTACTGTATGCAACTGATGTGGCATTACAAGCAGAGTCTGAACAAGAACTTTATCAAAGGATGGGGGAAGGAATGCAAAACTGAGGGCGCATAGGATTAAATTTAAGAACAAAACGGCTGACATTGTAAGAAAAGGGGAACTCAGAAGAAGCTGAAGATTAAGATAGAAGGGAAGTGAAACATGTTAATAGCATCAAGTATTTGAGACGATGGTTGAAAAGAAGTTAAGTTTGAATAAGGAGGTCAAAGCTAGAATCAGATGTATTTCAGCCAACTGGCGCAGAGAGTCATGGGTCTTGTGTGACATAAATGTGACAAAGAAGCTGAAAAGTTAGGTGCACAAAACAGTGATCTGACCAGTACTACTGTATGGTACAGAAATCTGGGCAGTAAAAGCATAGCAGATGAGGAAGCTGGACGTGATGGAAATGACGTGCCTGAGAAGGGTTGTAGGCTGCACACTGTGGGACAGATGAAGAAATGAGGACATAAGAGCAGAAGCCCAAGTAGTTCCAACTGAAGAGAAGATCAGAGAACAGATTACAGCAGGAAAAAAGGGGGCTGATGATGATGATGATGATGATGATCCTAGGCAATGCTATTCCCAATATTAACCACGTAAGGAAAGGTTTTATGGTGCTATTGTATCTGTGTGAACCTAATGTCTTAAATTAAGAGGAAGAAGAGTCTTATGTAGGCATCTCCGTTGGAATAACAGGTGTAACACAACATGGTAGTTTTCACCAGTAGAGTGTATAAACTGTTAATACTGCCTGTAAACTACAAGCGATGAATGCAACATATATAAAAAACTGAGGCTTTAATTGTATATAGTCTGTATGTAATAAATATTCCTTTAAGAAGATTAAATATGGCTTACAATCAGATCATGGTGTCAGCAAAGGTATATAAAAAAGTCAGTGAGAAGCTCTCACCCCATTATAGAGGGGAAAAGTTTATAAAAAAAATTAGCGTTCAATCTGAAATTCTTGCTCTGGTTACTATGTGAAATATTGAGCTGTCAGAATTGATAACTTAACTCGATTTCTCACTTTCATGTAAATAATAAAGTACTTATTTTAGGAGATCCAATGTTAAAATGCATGGTCAGGCTTTTGTAACCACATCCCAGAAGGGGGTATTATATAACCTTATGTGTTTATCTTAAGCTGTATTAAAATATCTACCTAGTCAACTCAGAAAATTAAATTTCAGTAGAAGATATCTCACTGTGTTAGTTTATCTAGGAATTAATTAGTTAATCCAAAAGTGTTTTCACAGTGAAAGATAATAACTCTGATGCTTCAAATATTCCAATAGAGCTGAAATATGTCAGATTTCTGAAAAAAAAAATTCTTCCTCCTATATTACCAAGCAAACTGCATGTTAAAGTTAAATCTTTAGTCTGTGCCTGGCAATGAAGCTGATACCAAACAGGACTGCCAGACAGCTAGACTTTGAAAAGACGTTAGATAACGCAAGATGTATAATTTATTACCCATCAGATAACTACACGTTCTACATCTAGTACATCTGCCATTAAATATATATATATATATATATATATATATATATATATATATATATATATAAAGAAATAATGTAAATAATGACAGGTAGACACATATAGATATATTGCAGATTTCACCAAATAGTGAAGTATATGTGCCCCAAAAGTGTTTAAATACTACCGTAAAAGTATATCTAGAGTTCTTAGCACATATGTGGTCTAAATGTTCTTGCAAATGAACACTGTTGCTTTAAGTTGGAAGGTTTATTTGCCTAGGTTTACACTGTTTCTTTTAGCATATAGTGCATTCTCTGTGTTAGCCACAGCAAGTTTACTTAATAAAGCAATTAAAACTCTGTAAAGGGAAAGTTGAGGAAAGCCCCTTCAGAGTTTCTTTGCCATTTGTGAAAGGGGATTTGATGTCTGGAGCAATGGCTCTGGATGTCAATCTGCAGAATGAACAGAAAGAAGACACCATCTGGAAGCTGGCATTTTATCTTGTAAAAAAGCATGTTGAACTGCTGAGAAAGAAAAAAGAAAGAACTTTCCACAGTTGCTTGATGATACAGAGGCAGTAATAATCACACAGAATGTGGGAGGTCCTGGGTTCAATCCCCTGACAGGGGTCAATGTTTTTTCTTTTCAGTTTTCCTGTTTAGTTATTAAATCTAGAAATGTGGACCCTTTAACAATGTTTTCCCATCCAAAATCACAGGAAACCTTATGTGACCCTTCAGTAAAGTAGATGAAATAGTATGAAGTTGTCTGAGTGTTCCATTACAGTTAATATACCCTCCTTTTCTACACGTCTATAACAGGAAAACTAATTTCTTATCCCAGTGTGCAGCTCATTTTACAACTTCTAATTAAGGTGCAGCTTATTTGGTTTTAAATTTCAGTGGTGTGCACTGGAAAATAAATAAAAATAATTCTGAGTAAGATTGCAGTTTAGGGACTACTGAGGTGTTCTATGCACATTACTTGTGATAATTGAATTTATTTATAGGTATTCAAACGTTTTCTTGGCTTCAGATAAATTGATCGTTTATTGTATAATGAGAAGGGAAGCATTCTGTCAAAGTACTTTTCCACTGAAATATATATTGAATTTTCAGTTACTATTTCAATTACTTGTAGAGTGCATTTGCCATTTTTGCATTTTTCTCTCTGCAAGTCCTTTATAATTTTATGAAATTCCTTTGTTTCTGGCTTCACACTATATTTTAAATAAACACTTAAATACTCTCATTTTTCAACTATAACATAAGCATATATATATATATATACGTTTGCCTTAGCCTCCTATATCAACTCTTCCTTTCATTTCACAGAACTATAAACAAACATTCTGTTGTTTTACACAGAGATTCAGGCCTGCTTAAAATGAAAAAGTATCCTAGAGGGGCCAACTACTTTCAAACAATCAAAACCCTTAAAGTAAAACTTCAGATCTGCATATGCAACAACCATCTGGTGTTACATATTGTACCTTTTATCAAGCTATAATGCTTATAAAAAAAAACATAAGTATTTATTATGTGTATAGGAGTCCTAATCAGACATATCTAATTGATAAATTAGTGAGCATATTTTGCATCTCTCTCTCTTTCTAAATATACAAAATATATATAAATATACTTTACATTTTCACTATGAGGCATTTTTGCAATTTTCATTTTAATTTAAGTGTAATACAGGTAGTAATGTTTCCCAACAATATTGTTAGGGAGGAAATCATAGATTCACTTTGTTTGCGGTGGAGTTAATTGACTGTTATTTGGCAGGCTGGCTTTACCTCACGAGTTGCCAGCTGTACTTTAAAAATTGCATGAGCCTTTGGACATGTTTGACTAAAGCTTAGTCACAGGACTGATTTGTCATAATCATATAAACAGCTTGTTATAGCTTTCCAAGCCTATTTCACCAAGGTGCCTCTCTTGCAAACAATTCCTCTCTTTTTTTTCTGGATTCAGGCTTTTACTTTGCTACTGGTTCCACAACCAGACATTGTTACTGCTTAACAAAAAGCATATGTGTATAAATGCACACACACATACACAAGCGTATACACAGACTCACACACACACACACACACACACACACACACACACACACACACACACACACACACAGGCTTTAAAAGAAGCAAGCATTTACCTAGATAGTTTTGGTCACCCTTGATCGCTTTCAAATAAGTGTGCAATTTTAAAACCTTCAGCAATAGCCCTACAAGTAATTTACACTTAGTCATGCTGTGTGAGCAAAACCTTAAACACTCCTTCTGCAGACTTCTCCAAATTGATTTAATTTGTTATCCTATCTACTGCATTTGATTCAAGCTTTTAATAGAATCGAAACCTTGAAATCAACATTGCCTCCTTTTTCTCATGGGCACTGAAAGCAGAGCCATCTAACCCATCCAAGCCTTGAACATGTTGCAGTTCCAGCTGATGACTGTTGATGAGACCGTTATATCCATATGCTCTAACTGTACTCCATCACGCAAACTTTTATAATCAAGAAACTTAAACCACATGATTTTGTTTTCTTTAAGTATTTTGTACACACATTATTTATTGATTCAGTCAGTTATTTACTTATTTATTTATGTTGGTATGTATGTATGTATCTGTGTAGGCATGTATGGGTGTATATATGCATTTGTGTTTTTATTGCTGAGAAAATTCTAACTGGGCATAATACATTTTTTTGATAAAGGCCACAGAAGAAAAGCTCTGCAACATTAATTGCAAATTCTAAATATTTAACATGCCCATCATTAAAAATATGACATACAGACAATATAATACAATTATACAAAACTATTAATATATATATATATATATATATATATATATATATATATATATATATATATATATATATATATATATATATATTTATACACACACACACACATACACACGTGTGTGTGTGTGTGTGTGTGTGTGTGTGTGTGTGTGTGTGTGTGTGTGTGTGTGTGTGTGTGTGTATATATATATATATATATATAGAGAGAGAGAGAGAGAGACAGAGAGAGAGAGAGATGTATAAATATACATAAATATTTGCACATATACATACACACGCATACACACACACACACGCACTCTGTATATCTTCACAAAGTCGAACGGCCACTATATATATACATACATCTTATATATATATATATTATAGAGAGAGATGCATAAATATACATAAATATTTATGCATGCACGTATACACACACACACACACACACACACACACACATATATATATATATATATATATATTGACTTGCCTGACAAGTTTGGTATTAATAATATTAAGATGAGTGTTTGCTGTAAATTTTGCACATGCTCATATTTGTATTTTATTTATTTGGCTTGCTTGCTGGATTTGGACAAATAGACTTAAATATGGTGCTTAAAAGTTATGAAGTTAAAAAACATATACAGTTGCTCCCCTCACAAAAGTAATCACCACATGAGTAGTTTGCTTCTTTCACTGATGAGTCCATGGAGGATTTACCCTGTCTTGGGTAGATTTTTGAGTCTAATCTTAGTGCACTAAATAAAATTTGGAAAATAATATTTTTGATGGGGGTCAAGCCCCCATGCCTCCCACTCTTCTACCATTGATATAACAAAGTCTAAAATTGCACTAACACAACCATGCAGAAAGGTGAGCAGTCAGAATTAGGTAAAACCTGCTACCAGCTTTACTTCATACTTGCAGTTTCTACAACAACATCCGCAAGCAGCTACCTAACTGCACTTACACA
The DNA here is from genome assembly GCF_019279795.1 of Protopterus annectens. Taxonomy (NCBI): domain Eukaryota; kingdom Metazoa; phylum Chordata; order Ceratodontiformes; family Protopteridae; genus Protopterus; species Protopterus annectens. Next base: position 727,889,339 of record NC_056751.1, read on the forward strand.
TAATACCCCATTAATCTCAAGGGAACCATAAAATAAAAGTTTCTTTGATGAACATTTGAGGGGGAGGACTCAACAAAACAAAATAAAACTACCTTCTGCCAACAAGTCATCTGAGTCATTCTGTCCTTTTTTAATCTTCACCTCTCATTGTCTTACATTGTCGCAGCCACATAAACTCCTCCTACCCCATTACTTACTCTTGTTTTTTCTGCCACTTGTTCTGTAAAATGTTCAATTGCATCTTTTCTGCTGCATTTATTACTGCCTGTTTTTAGCCTGTTTAAATTTTAAGTGTTATTCTAAGCCTCTTAGTTTTAGTTTAAGCACTTGGGCTTTAGGCCTACCCCCTAGCTCTCCCTGACCTCTCTTCCCTCAGATTCTGACAAATGGATGGACAATTTCCTACAGTTTCTCCTGCCAGCCCGGTTGATATGGGCATCCTGAGACAGTGTAGCAATTCCCTCATGTACATGGACAACCATCTACTACTACCACCTAGGGACACAATTTGTGAGAGATGCAATTACATTAAGAACCTAGTGTCCATGCTCTCTCCCTCACAAGCCAATAGATCTGGCACTGAGAAGGTTGTCAACACAATCATTACACCTCAAACACTGCCCACAACTACACAACACACACCAACATATGTGGAGGTTCTCAACAAAAATAAATCCAAACAAAGGAGACCTCAGAGGCAAAAACACAAGCGAACTCCATAACCCTCCGCACCACATACCACACATAATCCACACACTTGTGTCTCACAACCACTAAGAAAACCATAAACCCAACATATTAGTCATAGGAGACTCCATTGTGAGACACACAGATGTGCCTGTCACCAGGCTGGATAAGGAGAAAGTCACGGTTAGTTGTTTGTCAGGTGCCAGAATCCACCATATCACACACGCACTGAAGTCTCTCAACAACAGGTACTGTTATGACTCTGTCATAGTCCACATTGGTGTGAATGACTTGAGACGTACCTCCCTGGAGTATATGAAGAGAGACATGCTTGAGCTCACTGAATATGTGTCCCAGGCAGGTATGTTCCTAGCCTTAAGCAGCAGTTTACCATCACCAAGAATGATGTCTCAATACAAACAGAAAATGATTGACTTTAACAATTGGCTTAGTTTCTGGTGTCATTCCAAGGGGATCCAGTACCTGACAACCTGGGAAAATATGACTGACAGACCATAGTACTTTGCTAGAGATGGCCTGCATCTGTCTCACTTGGGCTTCAGGCTCCTGGCAAAGGCAATTGCCTTCCCCATAGTGCCTTTTTTAGGAAAAGTCATGAGGTTGATACTACCAACATAACATCTTCAACAAAATGCAAATTAAAGGTCATGCTGCTAAACGCTAGGAGTCTAAACATGAAACTCATTGCAAGCATTCTTAATCCTAGAAGATGATGACATTTGTGCAGTCACAGAAACCTGGTTCAAATCTGCAGAGAGCACCCCAGCCTTACCTGGTTTCTCATCCAGTCATACACTCAGACCCCAAACTGTGGGCAGTAAAGCCAAAGAAGGTGGAGTTTCAATATATATTAAAGACACACACACCTCCAGGCTGGTCAGACAATATGACGCACAGGAGACACTCCAGGTGCAGTTAACCATTGACAAGACCCCTATTCAAATTATAGCTAGCTACAGGCCCCCAGATTTGACTCAAGATGCTCACTCCACCTATCTGGACCTCTTCAAATCTATCAAGATGCAACCCTTTACCCTGATCCAGGGTGACTTTAATTACCCAACTATAGACTGAAAAAACTACTCATGCCAGAACATAAATGTCCAGGGATTCCTTTATTTTATCAATCAAATGCCTTGGAAAAGCTAGTCGATACCCCCACAAGAGGTGATAATATCTTGGACTTGGTATTAACTAGCATGAGTAACCACTGCAGCACCTCTGCAGTATTATCCTCCCTGGTAAGAGCTGACCATAAAGCGGTCACTTTCAAAGTTACCATCTCCCCTGACCCCAGTCTAGCTGGGGTCAAACAAAAACTTCTCCAAACCTGATTACAACCACCTGAGAGATGGTATAAACTGCTTCACAGCCCCCTCCTTCTCTGTAGGAACTGGCACCAATGTCCAGATCTACTTCAAAGTACTATATGAGCATTTATATAGATGCATGGACTCAGGAATACCCGACAGGACAAAATCATTGTCTGCAAGGAAGAGTAAACCTGTCTGGTGGACATATGCAATAAATAAACTAAAGCAAAAGGAAAATAAATTGCTGTTCAGGACCAAGAAGGACCAAGTGCCCAACTGAAAGCAATCTCCCCTTAGCCTGAACAAGCAAATAAGAGCATTAGTGAAATTGTCTAAAGCCAACTTCAAGTCCAAATTGGCCATATCTACTAGAGACAATCATAAGGCCTTCTTCACATATGTCCACAGTTTCAAAGGAAGCACCCAGATCTGTTCAGAACTGGTGGTCAAGAACACTGCATACACAAATGCTGTAGATATAGCCAACCTACTGGCTGACAGACTCAGTGAAAACTTCACCCCTCTGTACCCCCATCAGTAAAACAGGACATCCCCAGCACCTGCCTCCCTCCCCTTATCTCTAGGGAACAGGTCATCACTGCCCTCTCAAAGGCAAAAATACAGCCTCCACGGGACCCAATAACATCCCAGACTGCATCCTACATGAACTCAGTCATGAACTTGCAGCACCATTAAGCACCCTATTCAACCAAAGCCTGAGTGCCAGCTTTGTCCCAGCCAAGTGGAGGACAGCCACTGTCAGCCCTTTACACAGAGGTGGAGTGTCCATCGATCTGGGAAATTATAGACCCATCTGTCTAACTAGCCTGAACTGCAAGGCCATGGAACAGATTATCATGGACTTTCTTAACACGGACATTGGCAACCTACAAACACTCGTCCCCACACAGTTTGGCTTTGTCAAGGGGAGGTCATGTCTGTTAAATCTGCTCGACTTTTTTGAGACAGTCACCAAAGCCATGGATGAGGGGAAGATGGTGCACAATGCCTACCTTGACCTGGACAAAGCCTTTGACACTATTCCCCACTCAGGTATAATAGATAAAGTCTCTCAACTAGGCATCAATCCATATACTATCAGATGGGTAGCAAACTGTCTCACTGATAGAACTCACCTAATCAAAACAGGGGAATCCACCTCAAGCAGTAAACCTGCAATGAGCAGCGTACCCCAGGGATCGGTCTTGGGCCTCTGTTATTCAGGATATACTTCTCTGAGGTGCAGGCCAAGAGAAAGAAATTGCTGTTTAAGAGTAAGAGGGAGAAAGCCTCAAGCTGGAAACAGTACCTTCTCAGCTTAAACAAGCAAATAAGACTCCTTGTAAAGTCTTCCAAAGCTAACTACGAATCCAAATTAGCTTCCTCAACTAAGGACAATCATAAGGCATTCTTTAGTTATATCCATAAACTGAAAGGAATGGCACAGATCTGTGCCAAACTGGTGGTTAATGATACCAAATATACCGAGCCTGTGGACATTGCTAACCTGTTAGCCTACAGATTCTGTGAAAACTTCACTCCCCCTTCCCTGCCACACTTACCCCAAGACATCCCTATCACCTGTCCTCTACCCTGTATCTCTAAAGAGCAGGTTGTGAACTCCCTCTCTAAGGTAAAAAATACACCATCCATGAGACCTGATAACATCCCAGGCTGACAAGGGCTCAAACAAGAATTATCAACACCATTGGGTACTCTTTTCAATCATAGTCTAAGCACTAGCTTAGTCCCAGCTGAATAGAAAAAGGCTACCATTATCTCCTTGCACAAAGGTGGTGCTTCCACTGACCCCGGGAACTATTGATCAACTATAGACTTATTAGCCTGACTAGCCATATCTACAAGGCCATGGAGAGAATCATCATGGACCTTATCAACAAAGACATTAGTAACCTGCAAACACTTAACCCTACTCAATTTGGATTTGTCAAAGGGAGATCATGCCTGTTAAACCTGGTGGACTTCTTTGAGACAGTCACCAAGGCCCTTGAGGGGAAATCTGTGCACACAGCCTACATAGACCTAGCCAAGGCTTTTGACACATCCCTCACTCAGGCATAATTGAAAAACTCACCAGGCTAGGTATCAACTCTTATATCATTAGATGGTTCACTAACTGGCTCACTGATAGAACCCATATAGTCAAAATAGGGGAATCCACCTCCAATAGCAGACTTGTAACCAGGGGTGTTCCACAGGGATCAGTTCTGGGACTGCTACTGTTTGGAATCTACTTCTCCAAAGTTCAAGCTAAAACTAAAGGTCTGTGGCTGACAAAGTTTGCTGATGACTGCAAACTGGGAGTGGTCATAGAATCTTCAAATGTCTGGTGCCAAAGTCATGGCTTTAAACTCAATGCAAAAAATGTATCATCATCCCTTTCAGTAAGAGTGATGTTTCTGCTAACTACCACATCAATAACAACACCCTAAGTATGCATTCAGTGGTGAGAGATCTGGGCACACAGGTTGACAGCAACCTTACCTATGATCACCATGTCTCCACAATGGTAAGAAGGGCATTCCATATTGCTCATCTAATTAGTAAAGGCATTGTGTCCAGAAAAAAAGAAGTTATAACCTCCCTGTACTCTTCCCTCATCAGGCAAATAATTGGGTACAACGCCCCTTTTGGTATGTACCTTTCCAAGCACCTGCAGCAATTGGAGAGACCAGAAAGGTTCCACACAAGAAAAATTCAAGGTAACAACATACAAAATTCCACAACAAGATTGGCTAACTATGCAAAGCATTCTGACGTATTTGCAAGATTTATGCAGAATAATTAGTCATTCTTCATTTAAAGAAATACCTAAACTTACAAAATACCTATATGAAATCATATATAATGATTATAACATGGGAAATAGTGTTTCGAAATTTTACAAGATATTGATAAATTATAAAACAACACCCAAATCCTCATATTGGAATTATATAACAAAAGGACACTCATTACAGTTAACTGAAGAAATTAAATCAAATATTTTATTATCAATAAAACATACATCCTTTACAGAATACTGGAAAGTTTTTAATTGGTAATGCTTGCACAGAGCATTCTTAACTCCAGATAGAATTACTAAAATGAATTCTTCCACAAAGGCAATATGTTGGAGGTGTGAGCAAATACACAATGCAGATTGGAATCACATTTTTTTCGACTGTGTTAAAATTAAGCCGTTTTTGGAATGGTATTAAAAACTTTTTACAAGCTTTATTTAATGAATCATTTAACTTATCTAAAGCTCTAGTATTATTAAATGTGTACAAAGGTCCTCATTTGAATGAGTCAAATATGTATCTAGTATGGACAATACTTGCAATCTCAAGGAAGTGTATAACATGAAGATGGAATACAAACACAATACCGACTTTGGAAGACTTCTACAGCCTACTGAAGGCCACAGCATTATTGGAAATTAAAATTAAAGAATTAAGGATTCATCCTAAGCCATTTATTAACAATCCATGGGAAAAAGTCTTATTGACACTTTACAATAACTGAACAGATGCACTCTGATAACTGGATTGTTATACCTATAAAGTAATTGTATATATTGAGCTCTGTTATAGTATCAGGCTGAAGTAAATAGTGTACATAGTTATTGAAGATATTATATACAAATGCTATGGAATTTATTCAACTGTATTTGAAAAATAAAAGTTTCTTTGAGAAAAAAAGAAAAATTCAAGGTCTTCAGCATCTGTTCTATGAGGATCGTCTGAAATCACTGTCACGCTATTCTATTTCATACAGACTGCTCAGAGGTGATCTCTGCCTTGCATATAAGGCAATCTTTGTCCCTGCTCTGTTGGAAATGCTGCATATCCATAAGTCAAATGGTACACGTCACTAATGGCCTTAAATTGGAATGTGCCATTAATAGAACCTGCTGGAGGGACAGTTTGTCTTCCAGAGGTTACCACACCTTTGGAACAGACTCCCGCTTCATGTCAAGCAGAGAACCTCATTTGCCCTCTTCAAATGAAATCTGGAAGACTGTATGGGCAACTGTAAGTTCACTCCAGGGGTTCCACCTATGTCCCTCTTGGACAGGGGTGATAGGTGCTGATCATGGAAATAAGGGTAAACCTTGACCAGGCTTGTAAGAGCTCTAGGGTCATTAGCCTAGTAACCTCCTATGATCCTAATGGTTAAGTCCTAAGATCATTACAAAAAACCCTTTCCAGATGATGCTGTGTTCTCTCCCCTCTGCTCTTTTGATCTCTCTGGTTCCCAAATTACTTACAGACAGTCTCAGTTATGGTAAAATGATGCTTTTGTCATCCAGTGTTATAAATTGTTTTAAAACAATGACTCTGTGTTGTAGAATATCTCATGGTCAAAAACCAAAGTAGTACCATGAAAGAATGCTACCAAAAAAGTAAAACTTTCACAACAAAGGCATCAGAAACTAACAGATTAAAAAATACAAGGAAGTTACTTTTGGTAAACAAGGACAGAACCATTTCAAGTACAGGGGGGCAAGCCACCTTACTCATATGTGTGATAACTCTAAGCCTAACCGTACTCCAGCCCCTAACCCTAACCTTATTCATTACGTTAATAAAAACAAACTTTCTTAACAGTAACTCTAACAAAATGACACAATCTTGGTTTTATACTTGGGGTGTATGATATTGGGTACTTTTAGTTAGACATAATTATGTCTTTCTTTCTTTCTTTGTCTGTTTTTTGATATTTAATATAGGTTTTCAGTGTTTTGTGTGATTTTTTTATTTTAGATATTTTGAGGTCTGATGTTCTGAGTTTTAGATATTTTGTGGCATAAATATATATGTGTATATATATATATATATATATATATATATATATATATATATATATATATATATATCAAGAGAGAGAGAGAGAGAGATTCCAGAAGACTGCATCTTTGAAAGGATAGGATTTCATCCCTCATGCCCTTTTATTATAAGGTACGCATGTATTTTCTTGGGATGCAGTGTAAAGCAAAGCAAATCAAGAAGGAGGATCTTGGGTTATGACATATTAATGACCAACAGCACTAACTACCAACATTTTCTGAAAATTTCTCTCATTTTTAGCCTGACTTAGTCAAGGGCAGTCTGTTAACTAGAGATATTTGCAGTTTAAATAATATAGTCTTTCTTTAAAAATGCCTAATGAAATCACTAAATGCCGACATTGCAATAACAGTAACCTGGCTTAAAGAAGTAGATTAGTGCCCAAAACATTCAATGCCTACAGGGCAGTAGGTAGTCAGAGATATGAATCTAATGGGGACAGGGTAAGTCAGAGATATGACTCTAATGGGGACAGGGTGAGTCAGAGATATGAATCTAATGGGGACAGGGTAAGTCAGAGATATGAATCTAATGGGGACAGGGTAAGTTTGAGATATGAATCTAATGTGGACAAGGTAAGTCAGAGATATGAACCTAATGGGGACAGGGTGAGTCAGAGATATGACTCTAATGGGGACAGGGTAAGTCAGAGATATGAATCTAATGGGGACAGGGTAAGTTTGAGATATGAATCTAATGTGGACAGGGTAAGTCAGAGATATGAACCTAATGGGGACAGGATGAGTCAGAGATATGAACCTAATGGGGACAGGGTGAGTCAGAGAAATTAATCTAATGTGGATAGGGTATGTCAGAGATATGAATCTAATGTGGACAGGGTATGCCAGAGATATGAATCTAATGTGGACAGGGTAAGTCAGAGGTATGAATCTAATGTGGACAGGGTAAGTCAAAGGTATGAATCTATTGGGGACAGGGTAAGTCAGAGATATGAATCTAATGGGGGCAGTGTAAGTCAAAGATATGAATCTAATGTGGACAGGGTAGGTCAGATATATGAATCTAATGGGGATAGGGTAAGTCACAGATATGAATCTAATGTGGACAGGGTAAGTCAGAGGTATGAATCTAATGGGGACAGGGTAAGTCAGAGGTATGAATCTAATGGGGACAGGGTAAGTCAGAGATATGAATCTAATGGGGACAGGGTAAGTCATAGATCTGAATGTAATGGGGACAGGGTATGTCAGAGATATGAATCTAATGTGGACAGGGTAACTCAGAGATATAAATCTAATGGGGGCAGTGTAAATCAGATATTTGAATCTAATGTGGACAGGGTAAATCAGAGATATGAATTTAATGGGGACAGGGTTTGTCAGAGAAATTAATCTAATGGGGACAGGGTAAGTCAGAGATATGAATCCAATGTGGACAGGGTGAGTCAGCGATATGAATCTAATGTGGACAGGGTATGCCAGAGATATGACTCTAATGGGGACAGGGTGAGTCAGAGATATGAATCTAATGCAGACAGGGTAAGTCAGAGATATGAATCTAATGGGGAAAGGGTACGTCAGAGATATGAATCTAATGGCGACAGGGTATGTCACAGATATGAATCTAATGAGGACAGGGGGAGTCAGAGATATGAATCTAATGGAGACAGGGTAAGTCAGAGATATGAATCAAATGTGGACAGGGTAAATCAGAGATATGAATCTAATGGGGACAGGGTTTGTCAGCGAAATTAATCTAATGTGGACAGGGTAATTCAGAGATATGAATCCAACGTGGACAGGGTAAGTCAGAGATATGAATCTAATGGGGACAGGATTTGTCAGAGAAATTAATCTAATGGGGACAGGGTAAGTCAGAGATATGAATCCAACGTGGACAGGGTGAGTCAGCGATATGAATCTAATGTGGGCAGGGTATGCCAGAGATATGACTCTAATGGGGACAGGGTGAGTCAGAGATATAAATCTAATGGGGACAGGGTAAGTCAGAGATATGAATCTAATGGGGACAGGGTGAGTCAGAGATATGAATCTAATGGTGACAGGGTGAGTCGGAGATATGAATCTAATGGGGACAGGGTTTGTCAGAGAAATTAATCTAATGGGGACAGGGTGAGTCAGAGATATGAATCTAATGGTGACAGGGTGAGTCAGAGATATGAATTTAATGCAGACAGGGTAAGTCAGAGGTATGAATCTAATGGGGACAGGGTAAGTCACAGATATGAATCTAATGGGGACAAGGTAAGTCAGAGATATGAATCTAATGCGGACAGTGTAATTCAGAGATATAAATCTAATGGGGGCAGTGTAAGTCAAAGATATGAATCTAATGTGGACAGGGTAAATCAGAGATATGAATCTAATGGGAACAGGGTTAGTCAGAGAATTCAGTTTATTTATTATTTCTTTAAAATTTGTTTACCAGGAAAGTCCATCTTAGAACAAGCCAATTTTCAGCTGAGGCCTGGAGAGAAACGCTGCAGATGCATGTCTTTGTAACATGGGAGGAAAGTGGATCACCCAGACAAAACTCACATGAATGCAGGGAGGACATGCAGACTCCACACAGAAGGCACCCTAGGCAAGAATCGAACTGGAGAACCTCTTGCTCTGAGGAGGCAACACAACCACTGCACCAGTGTGCCAGCCAACAACAGGGAAATGAATCTAATGAGGATAGGTATTGTCAGAGATATGACTCTAATGGGGACAGGGTAACTCAGAGATATGAATCAAAACAACAGAGGCCTCCAAAGCATACACCCAAGCGACCGCTACTTCAAGACATAGCACATGCAACACATAGTTCACAAAGTCAGTGTGCTAAACAGTCACAGCCCTTAAGGCCAAACAACATGCCAGACACACTTGTAATAGGTGACTCCATAGTCAGACACACTGACGTCCCGCTCACCAGACTGAACAAGGAAAAGGTTACAGTAAGCTGCCTGTTGGGTGCTAGAATCCGCCACATAACACAAGCACTCAGATCACTCCACAGCAAGTACAAATATGACTCAGTCATTGTCCATGCCGGTGTGAACGACCTGAGACGTACCTCCCTGGACTACATGAAAAGAGACATAGAGGAGCTCTCTGATTATGTAGCCCAGGCCGGTATGACCCTGACCCTGAGCACCATCTTACCCTCACCAAGAATGATGCCACAGTACAAAGACAAAATGATCAGTTTTAACAATTGGCTTAATTACTGGTGTCATTCTAAGGGGATCCAATGTCTGTCTGCCTGGGATGACATGCTTGACAAGCCACACTGCTTCGCAAGGGATGGCTTGCACCTGTCACCCCTGGGATTCCGGATATTGGCCAAGGCTCTTGCCACCCCCATAGTGCCTTTTTTAGGCAAGGCTCAAATGACAAACCTACCTCCCTAGAAAACACAAGTGGAAAAAAACTAAGAGTAATGCTGCTCAATGCCAGAAGTCTAAACCTCAAGATGCACGCTCTCGAAGCCCTCCTCAGTATGGAGAACATTGATGTCTGTGCAGTGACTGAAACCTGGTTCAAGGCTCCTGAGAGCACCCCAGCACTACCAGGTTTTACCTCATATCATGCTTTCTGGCCCCAAAACTTGGACCGAACCACAAAAGGAGGGGGAGTATCCATATTCATCAAAGATACCCACACCTCCAGGTTAGAGGCAATGCACGAAGCATCAGAGACCATCCAGGTGCAACTAACCATAGGCAAAACTGCCCTACAGGTTGTAGCATGCTACAGACCACCCTCTCAAACTCAGGAACCCCACACAGCCTTCCTGAAGACACTGGAGAGTATGAATGTCTCTCCAAATACCATCATATTGGGAGACTTCAACTACCCAAACATAGACTGGGAACATTACTCAAGCTCCAACACCCTAGCCCAAAGGTTCCTAGAATTCATAAACTCAAATGCTATGGAACAACTAGTCACCATTCCCACAAGAGGAGATAATATACTAGACTTGATCATCGCAAACATGGGAACAAAATGCTCCACACTGGAAGTATACCCCTCATTGGTGAGATCAGACCATAAATTAATCTCACTGGAAATCCACATCCCACCCCCACCCCCTGCACAAAAGACCACAGTGAAGAACTTCTCAAAAGCCAACTTCACACTTCTTAAGACCAAAGTGGTATCCTTCAAGGCCCCTGGGCCAGTGGAAACCACAACCCACACTGCTGAATCCTTTATAAATGCCTTCTACGGGTACCTTCAAGAATGCATGGATCATGCAATCCCAAATAAAACCAAGACCCATTCCCCCAAAGGCAGCCACCCGGTCTGGTGGACCCCAGCCATTAATTTATGTTAATTATGAATTAATTTTGTTGCAATATATAAGAAAACAGATTCAACGAATTTTAATTTCAATATTAAGATAAGGTTAATATGATTTTTTATATTTTATACACATCAGCATTTATGGATTATACAATAGTAGTACGAGGATGTAAATGAAATATAGCTAGGCTAGAAAATAAATGTACAGCTTTAAAGTTTAATTAGTTCTGTTGTCACATGGTGGTTAATGAGCTCTATATATACAGCTCTATTTTAGTGACATTTTATCTTGATAAAGCTTGGCAATGGGACCAAGCGAAAGCGCTTGATTTCAACTGTTTTGTCTTCTATTGACTGGATTACTGCGCTGAACAGCGAAAGTTTTTAATGGAATTTTAAGACAAGAGTAATAAAGTCTTTTTTATACAACGCTCCTCCAATCGACTGGTTCTTCGAGCAGTGGAAGGGTTACTTTGGTGTTTACTGCTTTACCTTCATATTATTGGACCCCAGCCATTAACAAACTTTACAACAGGAGGAGGAAGCTACTACATGACAGAGCAAAATCCCTAAAAGGGAAGGCATCTCTGGTCAGTACTAGCAAAAAACTACGATCACTCATAAAATCATCCAAGGCCAACTTTGAGAGAAAAATCGCAAAAGACACAAAAGACAATCACAAGGCCTTCTTTAGCTATGTTAGAAACCTGGGTGGAAACTCCCAGATATGCTCAGAGTTAGTCCAAAATGACACAAAATACACTGAACCCACAGACATTGCCAACATTCTGGCAGACAGGTTCAGTGCAAATTTCTCCTCCCCCCCCAAAAGGAGAAATATCTATCCCAGCAGAGTGTAGCCTCCCTAACATCTCAGATGCCCAGGTGAGAGCCGCCCTCTCTAAAGCTAAAAACACAGCATCAATGGGACCAGACGGTGTCCCGGGCTGTGTGCTACATGAACTCCAAGAGGAACTAAACCCACGCATAAGGCTGCTGTTTAATCTTAGCCTTACTACAGGATACGTACCCAAAGAGTGGCGTACGGCAACAGTGGTCCCACTCCACAAAGGCGGTGCTTCTATGGACCCTGGAAATTACCGCCCCATAAGCTTGACGAGCCTGGTCTGCAAAGCTATGGAAAGGATCATTATGGAACTCATAAACAAAGACATTGGGGACCTACAGACATTGGATCCTACTCAATTTGGCTTTGTCAAGGGCAGATCCTGCCTTTTGAACTTGGTCGACTTTTTTGAAACAGTCACTAAGGCCATTGATGAGGGTAAGGCAGTTCACACAGCCTACCTTGACCTTGCAAAAGCCTTCGACACAATACCCCACTCGGGCATCATAGACAAACTCACCAGCTTAAATGTAAACCCATATGTCACAAGATGGATTGCAAACTGGCTCAAGGACAGAACCCACAGGGTCAGTGTTGCTGGAGCCATGTCAGACTCTAAGCCAGTCACAAGCGGTGTCCCACAGGGCTCAGTCCTGGGACCCCTCTTGTTCGGCATTTATTTTTCCGAGGTGCAGGCAAACATAGGAGGATTGTGGCTGACAAAGTTCGCAGATGACTGCAAACTGGCCGCCATAATTGATACTCCAGTGGACACAAGCATCCTTCAGAGAGGCCTCATAGAAATGGATAATTGGTGCCAGAGCCATGGCCTTAAGCTGAATGCCAAAAAATGTATAGTCATACCCTTTGGGAAAAACAAGGTACCCACAAATTACCACATAGGTGATAATCCATTAAGTACGGAAGAGGTAATCAGGGACCTAGGGACCCAAGTTGACAGTAGCCTCTCATTTGACACTCACATTGCCAAAGTGGTTAGGAAGACCTTCTATATTGCCCACCTTATCATGAAGGGATTCACATCTAGAGCAAGAGAGGTCATTGTGCCCCTGTACTCTTCTCTTATCAGGCCCATGATTGAGTACAATGCCCCATTTGGGATATATCTTACCCGACACCTGCAGCAGTTGGAAAGACCCCAAAAGTTCCTCATCAAGAGGATAAAGGGTCTCAAACATATGTCATATGCTGCCCGGCTGAAGAAACTCCAGCACTATTCAGTTGCATACCGCCTACTCAGAGGTGATCTATGCCTGACGTACAAGGCCATGTCCAATCCGGAATTAATGGACATGCTCCACCTCAGAAAATCCATCAGAGCCACGAGAGCAAGAGATTTGAACCTCAACACAGAAATAAATAGAACGTGCTGGAGGGACAGATTCATAACCCAGAGGCTCCCTACACTCTGGAACAGAATCTCAGTCCATGTTAGGCAGAGCCCCTCACTAACTCTCTTCAAGAGAAATCCTGACAAGTGGATGGGAGATCGTAGGTTTACCCCGGGAGTCATCTCTGTGTCACTACTAGACAGAGGCACAGTAAACTAAACCCTAAATGGGCATAGTATTCTCATCCTAAGGGGTGTTAAAGCCACACACACTCTGGCGAGGCTTATAAATGCCCTAGGGCAGATAGCCTAGTACGAACCTATGAACCTATGAACCTATAATGGGGACAGGGTAACTCAGAGATATGAATCTAATGGGGACAGGGTAACTCAGAGATATGAATCTAATGGGGATAGGGTAAGTCACAGATATGAATCTAATGTGGACAGGGTAAGTCAGAGGTATGAATCTAATGGGGACAGGGTAAGTCAGAGATATGAATTTAATGGGGACAGGGTAAGTCATAGATCTGAATGTAATGGGGACAGGGTATGTCAGAGATATGAATCTAATGTGGACAGGGTAATTCAGAGATATAAATCTAAGGGGGGCAGTGTAAATCAGATATTTGAATCTAATGTGGACAGGGTAAATCAGAGATATGAATTTAATGAGGACAGGGTTTGTCAGAGAAATTAATCTAATGGGACAGGGTAAGTCAGAGATATGAATCCAACGTGGACAGGGTGAGTCAGCGATATGAATCTAATGTGGACAGGGTATGCCAGAGATATGACTCTAATGGGGACAGGATGAGTCAGAGATATGAATCTAATGTAGACAGGGTAAGTCAGAGATATGAATCTATTGCGGACAGGGTAAGTCAGAGATATGAATCTAATGGGGACAGGGTACGTCAGAGATATGAATCTAATGGGGACAGGGTATGTCACAGATATGAATCTAATGGGGACAGGGGGAGTCAGAGATATGAATCTAATGGAGACAGGGTAAGTCATAGATCTGAATGTAATGAGGACAGGGTATGCCAGAGATATGAATCTAATGTGGACAGGGTAATTCAGATATATAAATCTAATGGGGGCAGTGTAAGTCAGATATTTGAATCTAATGTGGACAGGGTAAATCAGAGATATGAAACTAATGGGGACAGGGTTTGTCAGAGAAATTAATCTAATGGGGCAGGGTAAGTCAGAGATATGAATCCAACGTGGACAGGGTGAGTCAGCGATATGAATCTAATGTGGACAGGGTATGCCAGAGATATGACTCTAATGGGGACAGGGTGAGTCAGAGATATGAATCTAATGTGGACAGGGTAAGTCAGAGATATGAATCTATTGCGGACAGGGTAAGTCAGAGATATGAATCTAATGGGGACAGGGTACGTCAGAGATATGAATCTAATGGGGACAGAGTATGTCACAGATATGAATCTAATGGGGACAGGGGGAGTCAGAGATATGAATCTAATGGAGACAGGGTAAGTCAAAGATATGAATCTAATGTGGACAGGGTAAGTCAGAGATATGAATCTAATGTGGACAGAGTAAGTCAGAGATATTAATCTAATGGGGACAGGGTTTATCAGAGAAATTAATCTAATGGGGACAGGGTGAGTCAGAGATATGAATCTAATGGGGACAGGGTGAGTCAGAGATATGAATCTAATGGGGACAGGGTGAGTCAGGGATATGAATCTAATGGGGACAGGGTTTGTCAGAGAAATTAATCTAATGGGGACAGGGTAAATCAGAGATATAAATATAATGCAGACAGGGTAAGTCACAGATATGAATCTAATGGTGACAGGGTGAGTCAGAGATATGAATCTAATGCAGACAGGGTAAGTCAGAGGTATGAATCTAATGGGGACAGGGTAAGTCACAGATATGAATCTAATGGGGACAAGGTAAGTCAGAGATATGAATCTAATGCGGACAGAGTAATTCAGAGATATAAATCTAATGGGGGCAGTGTAAGTCACAGATATGAATCAAATGGGGACAAGGTAAGTCAGAGATATGAATGTAATGCGGACAGGGTAAGTCAGAGGTATGAATCTAATGGGGACAGAGTAATTCAGAGATATAAATCTAATGGGGGCAGTGTAAGTCAAAGATATGAATGTAATGTGGACAGGGTAAATCAGAGATATGAATCTAATGCGGACAGGGTTAGTCAGAGAAATCAGTTTATTTATTATTTCTTTAAAATTTGTTTACCAGGAAAGTCCATCTTAGAACAAGCCAATTTTCAGCTGAGGCCTGGGGAGAAACACTGCAGATGCATGTCTTTGTAACATGGGAGGAAAGTGGATCACCCAGACAAAACTCACATGAATGCAGGGAGGACATGCAGACTCCACACAGAAGGCACCCTAGGCAAGAATCAAACTGGAGAACCTCTTACTCTGAGAAGGCAACACAACCACTGCACCAGTATGCCATCCAACAACAGGGAAATGAATCTAATGAGGATAGGTATTGTCAGAGATATGACTCTAATGGGGACAGGGTAACTCAGAGATATGAATCTAATGGGGACAGGGTAAGTCAGAGATCTGAATGTAATGGGGACAGGGTAAGTCAGAGAAATGAATCTAATGGGGACAGGGTAAGTCAGAGGTATGAATCTAATGGGGACAGGGTAAGTCATAGATATGAATGTAATGGGGACAGAGTAAGTCAGAGATATGAATCTAATGGGGACAGGGTAAGTCAGAGATATGAATCTAATGGGGATAGGGTAAGTCAGAGGTATGACTCTAATGGGGACAGGTTAAGTCAGAGATATGAATCGAATGGGGACAGGGTAAGTCAGAGATATGAATCTAATGGGGATAGGGTAATTCAGAGATATGAATCTAATGGGGATAGGGTAAGTCAGAAGTATGACTCTAATGGGGACAGGGTACGTCAGAGATATGAATCTAATGGGGACAGGGTAAGTCAGAGATATGAATCTAATGGGGACAGGGTAAGTCAGAGATATAAATCTAATGGGGACAGGGTGAGTCAGAGGTATGAATCTAATGGGGACAGGGTAAATCAGAGATATGAATCTAATGGGAACAGAATACGTCAGAGGTATGAATCTAAAGGGGACAGGGTGAGTCAGAGATATGAATCGAATGCAGACAGGGTAAGTCAGAGATATGAATCTAATACGGACAGGGTAAGTCAACGATATAAATTTGATGGGCACAGGGTATGTCAGAGATATGAATTTGATGGGCACAGGGTAAGTCAGATATATGATTCTAATGGGGACAGGGTAACAGATAGAGTATGAACCTAATTGGGTCAGAGGAGGGGTAATAATTTTAATGAGAGTGCATATATAAGTTAGGGAAGGCTTTCATTTAAAGAACAAGAGTAATTTATTAGATTGTTTTACACTGACTAACAAAATAAAAATATTATGTTTATTGGTTACTGGTATATACAGGACTCCTGAATCTGAAACTGAGGACTTCAAGGCACCAGTTTCATGTCTTTATTCTGAAGTACATTGTTGTAGGTTATTTGAATCTTCCAGGAAACGACTGGAGTAAAACTGAAGGCTCAAATAGTTAAAGGAGGTATTTTTGTACATTGTGAAAGCAAACAATTTTGCATAAACTGTCAGTGTAACACCAGGATATAATAATACCTTAAATATAATTTGTATTTCATTGGTTTATGAAGGTACATAATGTTGTTTATAACTCCCTTGTTGTAAGTGATGATAATTTTACAGCTGTGACCTGCTTGTCAGCACCTACGTCAACCCATACTAACACTAACTGCATACAGAGAATTAACTTTAATACAAGATATAAAAAAATACAGAAGAAATTTTGAAAGAGGTCACATGGAAAGATACTTTTAAAACAAAGAACATACACAGTCAGTGAAGCTTTCTTAAGAACTTTATCTTTAAATTTAAAATAAAAAGAAAGCAATGCCTGGTAGGGAGTAAAACTACTTGTCAAATGGCAGCATAAGTAAATGGCATAAGAATTTGATTAGTGAAGAACAGATTCTTTGAAAAATAGAATATGCAATCTTGGCAGAAGAATAAATAATAGTGGTCTAGTGGACCTGCAGAAATATGAGGAATATTTAGTTAATAGGATGAAAAGTAATAAAGTTTTTTTTTAATTTAAATATATTTGAAATGGAAAGGAAATTTATTTGCTAAGTGTCTCTTAAAGAGAACAGTACCACCTTTAGGATTAGCACAGAAATGACTGTGTTGTCTAACAATCAATTTGCAGCTCATATGGCACAAAGAGTTCCAAAATTAGCATGCACATGGTAGATGAAGAGGAACATAGGCCTAAGTGTGACAAATCAGGATATTGTCACATTAAGTATTAAGGTGGAAATTATTAAAGCGTCTGGAAACTAATAGAGACCTATAACAATTTTGTGGTACATTTGCCACACAATTTTGCTAGATATTTAGTTAAAGTTATAAGAATGTAGAGTTACTAGACTGGAAATTCTCAATAACCAAACCCATATGCAAATTAAAAGATCATAGAGACACAACTAACATAGAGGATTATGAGCGGGTCAACGATCATAAGCCGGTTATTATGTGTCTGAGACATAGATGCCAAGAAATTCACCTTGAGATTGAAGCTTGAGAGGTGAATCTTAGCATCCATGTCGAAAACACATAATTTAGTGCATGGAGCTTTATCTGTTCCATGTACATCTAGTTAGAAAAAAAAGCTCTAAGTATTTTGTTTGGTTCCAACGCTGTAAAGCATTTAGCGAGCACTGTCAGAAAGACACTGTAACTTGGGCTCTTATGTTTGCACTCACCTTTCATGCCTTTCACTTGTCTAGATTCTGCAGAATGTCCAGATTTTTGCTTCATATGTTTGGTCTGTTCATCATAAAATGTGTTTTCAGGCAAATCACTGAGGAGTAAAGTCACTAAATATTGATATACATTTGAGTTTCAGACTTCATGCCCTTCAGAAAATGTAGGTGAGCATAAATCTTGTTTTTCTAGCAACTTTCTTAGTTTAGAAGTGGAAGTTAAGGGACCAATTACTAGGAGAAATAAATTGTCACTGTAATTTGCTGTTCAGTATTGGCAGATTTGACTACTGAGTGCAGGACCTGACCTTAACAACTTTAGCAGGGGATACTTAACAACAGATTAGGTTGGGTCTCGCTCCATTCTTATGCTTACTGGTTTGTCTTTTTTTGAATATCAGAACATAATCACCGTATGCCATGTACTACATGACAATTAATTCTAAAGTAAGCTATATGACCTTTGGTTCCTTTAGATTTAATCACCAATATATGTTGGGTTACAATAAAAATTGGGTACATGTCTTTAAGGTCCTGAATATATGGGTAAAGAATAAATTGAGTTTTGCCCATCATATAGACAGTGTAGTAAAGGAATGTACAGAAGTTATAGATGGTATAAGAAAATATATCACGTTCAGAAGCAGTAAGGTGATGAACATTTATAGCAGCCTGTGGAAATGTGAGGTAGTGACAGCTATGCCAGAGAGGGAGAGAGAGTAGGGCAGTGCATGTGTAACATATGCCAGCATAACTAGCCAGAGTTTTGTAAAGAATTTTCTACCATTTGTATATCAAATTGACTTGTACAGATGTTTGTATTAAGAATGTATCTGTAAAGCTGCTTGTGTTAAAAAATTATCAACAGTGGGTCCTGTTGGTCATAAAAGAAATATACATGTACGTATGTTAAGCTGTATTGTGGTAACTGCTGAAATGTATATATGCTAACAGAGGATACTGGAGGGAAGGGGTTAAGCTCAGCCCAGCTTACCTTAGGAAAAATAGTTTATAATTAAATTACTTGGTATAAGCCATAAAGATTGCCTCTCACAGGTCTGAATGCAGCCAGAGATACAGCATCTGTGAAAAAAGGACTAGGAATCCTGCTGTATTGTCCTTAGTGGTGAACTAATTGCTACCCTGGAAGGGTGGAAGTGTTGAAATGGTTTTATAGCTTCCAGATGCAGTAACACATCTTAGCAAAGCTTTATGTATTTGTATACTGTGACACATATGTGCAAGATCCTGGTTCAGCTTCTTGTAAAGGAGTAAGAACCACAGAGTCAGGTGACCAGATGTGATGTCATTTTGTAATCCATCACTGAAATGATGCTTTAATACTAGATGAGACAGAAGTCTCAGGGCAGTCTGTTTGTGAAACCTGGCAAGAAAGACCACTCACCCACATCACCTTGTCTTGTTCTATTAAGTAAGTAGAAAACAGTAATCCTTTAGATCAGTCAGGAAAATATAGTGGGATTAGTTAAGTATTGTTTTTCTGTATCTGTGTGAATCTTTCCATCTGTGTTATTTTTAATATTTCCTGTGATTGAAACTCTGGTGTTTATTGTAAAAAGATATTCAGTATTTTCATGTTCTTTTACTGTTTATTATTAAATAAATTTACACTTTTCCTTGTGGCTGGTCTTTTTAGGAAATATTTAACCTTTGAGAATACTTTTATTTATTTACTGATGCTGTGGCATCATGCTCCTGAACGTCTTTCTGTTCAGTCAACATTACCATTGATATTAGTATTAATTTCACTCAGTATAATTGGACATCCTGTTAAGAGCCTTAAAGTAGATGGCTGGTGGCAGTGGAACTACCTTATAGCCTGGGCAGAGACAGCAGAGTAGATAATCTGTACCAGCCTTTCCCAGGTGTGTGTGTGTGTGTGTGTGTGTGTGTGTGTGTGTGTGTGTGTGTGTGTGTGTGTGTGTGTGTGTGTGTGTGTGAAAATCAAATCTCAAAGAGTGTGTGTGTCAGCTACTTGGAACAGGGACACAGAGCTCCATAGTGGTCAGTGTGGATTCTTATTTGGGGCCTAGAGAGAGCGAGAGAAAGAGAGAAACAGAGAGAGAGAGAGAGAGTCCAGTCCCAGGACTGGAGTGTATTCCCTGTGCGCTCTTAAGAGAAATTGTGCTTGGTGCAAAGAGCTGCATCTGACAATACTGAATGTATCCATATTTGTTCCAAGTGAACATCCCTAACTGGTATCAGTGGTGAGGATTGAGGTTCCTTGATTACTGGCCCAGAAGAGGGATGTCACACAGCCTTAAAATAACAAACACTGAATTGTAGCAACAGTGTGTGGTTGCTAATTAGAAAAAAGGCAGACAATCAGACTAGGTCATATTCAGAAAAGGTAAACCAAAATGATAAAGGGTTGAGAAACAAAGTCACTTCCTGAAAGGTTACAGTATTTGGAGCTGTTTTCAGTGAATTGCAAGTTTAAGTACAGAAATTTGATTCAGTTGTAGAAAACTCTTAATAACCTATTCCTGTAGAAATATTTGGAACTAAAAAGAAGAGAAAAAATTGATTAGACCAAATTATTAAGAACATTTAGAAAAAAGAACAAGATTACAGCAAGGTCTCAAAAAGCGGAGTTGATTACTGGAACAAGACATTAAAACGTGAAAGTGCTGATAGCTTTAAGACTGTTATCAATGAGCTATATAGCATGCTATGAAGAAAGACATTTAGCCTGTAACTAAAATGCTGTTGTCTTGTATGGTACTGTGTTATGCTTAATATATCTCTTTTTTGTTTCTAAATTCTGTTTGAATTATCCCACTGTTTTGCAAAATGATTCTGAAGTGGGCCAATTATGTAATTGTTAAAAAAAGTAATTAAGGTGACAAACTGATTCAGTTAATCTTACATACAAGTGATGATACTTGAAAATGTTTCTGTCTTGATTAATAAAAGCTGTTTTTCAATACATAAGTTTTGCCACATTTATTGTAACAGTGCCTACATATTCTTCAATTCCTAACTGGTTAAGAAAGTTCTGCTTACCTAGAATTCCTTCCTTATCCTTAATGTATTTAGTAATAACTATCTCCCTTTCACACTCACACATAAAAAGGTGAGCTTGTTTTTTTTTCCCAGATTTCAGTAGGCCGATGGCCATGGAGGTGAGACAAGGGCTCTGTTAGCACCTTATCTTTGATGACAGCACATGGAATGAAGAGTCATGCAAGACAAAACTGCTACAACAAGACTGTTATACTAATCAGAGAACTGTGCACTCATAGAAAGGCTTCAACTGTATACACACAGCATAGAAATCACAATTGCTATGGACTTGTGTAGTAACAGCAAAACCTCATCAGAAGGCTGAAATTAACAGAAGGGTTCCCCCTAACTGCAGGGAACATCTGCTACGAGCTACTAGCTTACCAGGTGAAACCTACATATGTGATATATAAGTTATTAGTTTCTGCAGGCAAGACAAAGCATTTCTAACTGCCTGGTAAAAACTTTATTTTTAAACATGAACAGAAAATGGGCAGTGCAATAGGACAGATATACTGCTAGAATATTACAGGCAAAAAGTTAATTTTCTGCATGCGAAAGTCAGATGGTGAGGTGGGAGGGTACCATTACACAGCCACATGGCCTTTTCAGTGCCTGCTTATCTGCTTGTCATTTTAGAGAGCATGTATGGCAAGAATACCTAGATGTGATGTCAGCTTATCTCAGGAAGCACACATGTCATTTACCACATACATGTGCGCATGCACAGACACACTCGTTCACATACACAGGCATGCATCCGCATGCATGCTCACACCCACACAGACACATATACTCACCTGCATGCGCATACACATGCACAGACACATATACACACAACCACATATGCACGCACATGCAGATAGACACACACACAGGCACATGCACATGCTGAAGAAGACACACACATACACTTGTACATGCATGCGCTTGTGCATGTGCACACACACACACACACACACACACACACACACACACACACACACACACACACACACACACACACAAACACATTCACACACAAGCATATGCACATACAAGTATAAGGAGTTTAAGCATCACCATTTTTTATCCACATCTCTTTAATGCGAGAAGAAACCTGAGACTCATACAAAAAAAAAAAAAAAAACATGGACCTGGAATTGGCATGAAAAATACCGCAGGAGCTGGTACCCCAGCCAGGAACCTCAGTACGGATACTGTGACTTCTGCACCTCTGGACTGCCTTGATACATTCTTCTAATCAAAATTTAAGATCAGTAATTCTCAGAGTTTGTAGGACAACCAGAGTTCTATGGAGAATGATTGTTTTTTTTCTGATGATCAGAGATATAGTACTGGTGTGGGATGAGAGAAACACAGTCTTGTCATGGCTGTGAGACAGGCACCCAGAAAATGTTAAAAAAAAAACACATTTAGTTGTAACTGATGATGAACTAAGCAAACTGTTTAATATTACGTTTGACTAGATGGAAGAAAAGGCTTGTAGAGCCAAGCTGACATTCTCACATTCTAGGGGGCTTGGCAACCCATCAGTTCTGATGTCAGTACTGTCGCTCATCTGGTCAGGATAACACAGACAAACATTTGTGGGTTCAGTTCAAGCAGCTTTATTACACACAAACACATCAGAAATGAGGCTTAGTAACTTAAACTTAAATAAATTTATGAACAGACTATCACACTCATGCATGTTAACACTCTGGCTGTTCACTCACAATGGCACTGCTGCCTGCACATGCTCACTATTTATATGCATGTGCCACATCTGGAAATGCTTCTTAAAGTTACACACACACGCTCTGTTCTACATCCTCCCTCTTTGAGAAGTAGTCCTTATATGAAATGACAGTATTCAATGTCATGCAATTTACAAAAATGATCTTTTGACATGCAGTTATACAGAACTAATTATCTGACATGCAATTTTACAAAATCAGAAACATATAAAGCAATTATGTCCAAGTTGCTGTGTGTAACATGAAAGTCAGAACTGGATCTAGCTAGGGGGACTGTCTTCAAGGAATGTTCAACTTTGGGGACAACTGAGACATCCTCAGGAATGGGAATAGATACTGTGATATTTTCTTCGGTACGAACATTGCCAGGGTTGCTCTGAGATTTAGAGTCTGTATCACAGGTACAATACTGCAATATCATTTCTGACACAGGAAGAAAATGTCTGCAGTTTCTCCTGTAATCTAAACCGTCAGATTCCACTAAGTAGGCTCTCAGCTCAGTACATATATCTCTCATTTGACCAGTTTGATCAAAGCCTTTTGCCATTTGCATCTTCACTGTCTCGCCTTCTTTTAATGGACAAAGAAATCTGCTCTTTTTATCATAACTGGACTTCTGAGAAAAATGTTTCTTAAAAAGTTGGGCTTTGATTGCTCTGTTGTTTTTAGCATTAGCCACCAACAAACTAGAACTGATAGGCAATGTTGTTCTGGTCTGCCTAGATAGAAGTCTTTGAGCAGGCAAGTCTAGTACATTGTCACGGGGTATATTTCTGAGACTGAGTAAATTTAAGAAGGTATAGGTATTGTCACACTTTGACCTCTCTAATAATTGCTTTGCACTCTGTACTGCACGTTCAGGAAGGCTGTTTGACTGTGGATATTCAGGACTGCTAGTAACATGGATAAAGTCCCACTCTTTTGCAAATTTTTTTTCATCTGAATTCTTCTTATGAGCAGCTACCATAGAAGACACCCACTCATTTGGTTCTGTGACTGGACAAATCACACCTTGCTGCACCATTTTGTCTAACTGGACCTTGACTTTGTCCTGCATAGCTGTTGGAAGTCTTCTTGCTGGTCTGACCACTGGACTGGCCTCTGGGTCTACTTTCATGGAGTACAAAACTGGAAGTTTGCCTAATTTGCCATCAAAATCATCAGCATACTCTGAGAAAATAGTATCACTGAAGCTGGAAATGGGACATGTACTTACATGATGTACTTCTTTGGTAAAAGAAAGCAGTTTCATTCTCAAACTGTCTCTGAGACATAATAATGACCGTGCTGGTTTTCAGACTACATAAAATTGCAAGCTGTAACTGTTCCCAGCTGAATAGCAAGAAAGCACTACTTAGCCTTCGGTTTCAATCTCTTCACCTCCATAAGCATCAAGCTTTGCATAATTGTCCAAATTAAGTTGCTCACCAGCTCTCACTTTAGCAAATGTTTCTGCTGATATCACATTACACTTTGAACCAGTGTCTACTTTGAGCTCTGTGGGTTTGCCATTGATCAGGACAGTACACAAAACTTCATTCTTTGCCAACAAATCTACTGTATTAACATTTTCACCGACCACTGATACACCATCTACATAGAAAGTAGGGTTGTAGCTCTTTAAATGATCAACTTGCTTTTTTGAGTGACCTTTCTTAACAATTGAATGAGGCTTGCTTGATTTACAAAACTTGAGGAAAAATATTCCATTTATACATGTGTGGCATTGCTGACCAAATGCTAAGCATTTTCTCTTTTAGACCCATGGTTGGCACCACAATTATGACAGTTAACAATAAGACTTGACTTGGGTTTTGCTGACTCACTCATACTGTACTGAGCATGCCCTTTTTACTGAGCTAGTCTTGGAACTTGCTAGAAAGTTACGGGGTCCCCTACCACACCCACAGGAGTTGCAGCTGCTATGTGCTTAGGTCTGTTTCTGCTTGCTACGTGTTGCATGCTGTATACATTTGCTCTAGAGGCTGCTGAAACCATGCTCTTATCACTTGCAAGCATATTTGTGTGTCTTTCTGTGAGCCCATGGATTTGACAAATCTATGTGGCTTTGCTTAACATTAAATCACTGTCATGAAGCAAAATCTTTCTCACTGCAGCATTATTAACCCCACACACAAGCCTGTTCTTTATTAACTCATCTTTCAAATCACCAGTTTTCATGTTTTAGCTTTATTTCTCAAGTCAGTGATATAAGCTGCAAAAGTTTCACCTGGCTTTTGGTCTCTTGTATAAAATAAGTACTTCTCTAATGTAACATTTGTCTGGGGGTTGCACATTTCTCTAAATTTATGTTTTAAACACTCAGGGTCCTCTCTTGAGTCAGCCAGTATCACAATATGGTGGTTTCCTCCTCTCCTGCATATACTTCCAGTACATACACAAATGAATGCTCTCTTTCAATAGCCTTTGACCCAGCTAGGTTAAGCAAAAGTAATGCCCTTGTACGTGCATCTTTGTCAGAAAAAGCTGCTTGTATGAAAATATCATATTCCTGCTCAAATACTCTCCAATTCTCTGCTATATTATGATCAAACACAAGTGGACCTGGTCTGCGAAATGCCTATGCCATATTAACACACAGTAGTGAAGGTGCTTGAAATCATGTACAAATATGCACACATAACTATATGCCAAAACTTTATGCCAGTATGTGTAAATATGCCCAATAGCACAACAAACTCTTTGAAATAACTGCACTTTGCCAAATAAGTCTCAGTAGCACAAGAACACTTTGAAATCACTGTACTTTATGAAACCACTCATCAGTGGAAGAAATACTTCAAAATAACTTTATTTTGCAAATAAATTGTACACAATTGAAGACACTCAGAGTAAGAACATCTTCGAGATGAATGCACTTTGCAAATAAACTGTACACAGCACAAGAACCTTTCAAAATGGCTGTACTTTGAGAAATAACTCTGCACAATGTAAGAAACACTCTGAAATAGCAGCTTTCATAGAATAAATGCACACAGCACAAGAAACATTTTGAAATGGCTATACTTGACTGCACTTTGCAATATAACTGTACTTTGCACACAGCAAACTGAAATAATTGCACTGTAATAAAGCACACACTCTGCAAACACGTTGTATACTCTGAGATACTTCGAACAACTCTAGTTATGCTTTGAATGGCTCCGGTCAATGCAAAACAGTAGTTTGTGCCCAACAGGGTCTTCTACTAAAAAACATGCAGTCGCCTTACTTTTTAAGCTTAATTTGGCCATTTATTGTACTCATTATGCCCTTTTGATCTCTTATCATGCTCATTATACTTTTCTTGTGCCCATTTTACTTTAAACATGCTCGTTATGCAAAACAAAGGTAATTCTGAGCTCCTTATCAATAGTTCTGCCAGTTTGATCAAATATCATGGTTTTGAGCATTTTGTTTAATTAATAATGTGGTTTGTGCTGTTCACTTGATTAAGAATATGTTTTTGTGCTACTCATATGATTAATAATGTGTTTTGTGCCTTATAAATGCGCTGTTTCATTTTCTTTGCCAAATAAATCATTTGTGCGATTCTCTTTACCTTCAGCTCATTTCTGGCCCTTTTTTATTTGTCTAAGCTCCGTTTCACTGCACCTGCTTAGTCTGCTTTCACCTTCAATTCTGCATCTCATGGCTCGAAGAAGTTGTTCTTCTGATCCCGGTTCTGACACCATGTCACTCGTCTTATCAGGATAAAACAGACGAACATTCATGGGTTCAGTTCAAGCAGCTTTATTACACACAAACACATCAGAAATGAGGCTTTGTAACTTAAACTTAAACTTATAAATAGACTGACTATCACACTAATACATGTTAACACTCTGGCTGTTTTCTCAAAA
This sequence comes from Protopterus annectens, assembly GCF_019279795.1. Taxonomy (NCBI): domain Eukaryota; kingdom Metazoa; phylum Chordata; order Ceratodontiformes; family Protopteridae; genus Protopterus; species Protopterus annectens. The sequence goes on from NC_056751.1 coordinate 727,916,156, forward strand.
TGGCACTTCTGCCTGCACGTGCTCTGTATTTATATGCAAGTGCTACATCTGGAAATGCCTCTTAAAGGTACATACACGCACTCTGATCTACAAAAAGGTAATGTACTGACCTACAGCATTCTTATGTGAAGAATTCATACTTGGTTTGTGTTATATTATCACACACCAGGCGCTGTAGAATTGTAAGACTACATGTTTTGCATGTGTAGTGGCATTGCCTGGCGGTCACTAAAGGTTAGTGCTCCTTTGTATCATGTCCAGGCATATTTATAATGGGCCTGCTTAGCATGTACCAGCAATTTGTGCGGTCAGTGAGCCCATCTGTACTGCTGGATTTCTTAAACTACACAGCACTGAACTGCACAGCTCTCAACCCAGCATGCACTTCCAGTCAATAGTAGTAAGTGGGTCTACAGAGGTTGTGTCCTGCATTGTACAGCAGCTGCAGACTTAAATCAGTGTATAGATAATTTCTATTTGCAAGCAAAAGGTAGAGCTTTACATTTTATCTACAAATAGCTTCAGAATCAGCCAGAACATCCCTATGTATGGGACATATCTGCAGCAGGTATTGAGGCAGGCTACTGAAGAGCCTTTCTTGTGCACTAACATCCAGTGTTGGAAAATACTTTTACAGCAAATGCTTTCATTACTGTTTTTCTCTGAAGTCATCTTGTGGCTGAAAAATGGGTTGTACTATTCCAAATCTGGACCACCCCTATGGGTTGTACAATTCCAAATCAGGATCGCCCCTATGGGTTGTACTATTCCAAATCAGGACCACCCCTATGGGTTGTTCTATACTGTATCAGGACCACCCCTATACATTCTACTATACTATATCAGGACCACCTCTATAATTTGTAATATACCATATCAGAACCAACCCTATGGGTTGTACTGTACTGTATCAGGACCACCCCTATGGGTTGTACTATACCATATCAGGACCACTCCTATGGGTTCTACTATAACATATTAGTACTACCCCTATGAGTTGTACCATACTATATCAGAACCACCCCTGCGGGCTGTACTATACCATATGGCACTTTAACACTGATGATTAAGACCATTAGCCCCTCAAAAATTTCATTGCATAGTTCTGGGTCTAATAATTTCATTTTCTACTTGCATACTGTGTGTTTTTAAGCAAATAACTAGACACAGATGCTTTGCTACATCTGAAAAGAAGCACTTCTGTATAGTGATCTTACCCGGATAACAAATTAATAAAATGGACACTGCAGCACTTTACTTATTTTATACATTTCCTTATTTTGAGCTCGACTTTCAAAACTGATGACAATTGTGGTTTTGCTTTTAAGACTTGAAGACATGCCTACAATCTGAAATGGCTGTTGAATGGTCTGTTTAATGTAGGAATTAGTGTGAGTGAGTTAGGGGACTATGAACCTTAAGTGGTATATCATGTGTGTCAGACTACCAAGAGTTCGCCAGTGTGGTGCAATGTTCATTTGTTGCTTCAGCTGCGTGTTTCCTGGTGCTACAGTGACACAAACAAACACAAAGAGCCATCAAACAAGAAGACAATGCTCCTTGCAGCTAATGGAAATTCTGGAGCAAAATAAAAGGTCAATATACTAAAGGGAAACTCTGAAAGAAAATAAAAGGAAATGCCAAAGTGGTACATTAACTCTAAAGAATACCAAGTCCCCACCCCCCAGTAGTATGTCAGGTCATTTGCCATTTATATGCATAAAAAAGCTGTTCCTGCATTATTTCATATACAGCGGCACTTTCTTTCACTTACCACAAACACAGATACTGATTCGAATGACTGATTACGAGCATATCTCTCAACCGTCCCTGATTTTGACACAACTTTTAGCCCTGTCTTTCTTAATCCCTCCAAAACTGGCGACTTTTGGAGAAAAGGTGGTGAATTGCACTTAATAAATAATGAAACTATTTACAGTTATAGACTTCTTTTACTTCAGAAAATGTATATTCATTCACATTTGTTTATTTTGTCAATGTCTCGAGTTAACAGTACTAATATTTTAAAAGTGCCCCTGATTGTCCCTGATCCTTTCTGAAATTGTCACTGATTCCATTGAGATGTGCCACTGTTTGGTTGAGAGCTATGATTAGGGCCATTTGATTGACTAGTCATTACAATATTACAAATAGTAACAGTAACTTAAGCAGCCTCTATTAATGACCGTAAACCAAATTGGTTTACTATACATATCGCATCAACCTCCACACACTCTGCTCAGTTAGCCATAACCTGGTTTTCTCTTGCTACTTCCCTTGCCAAATATAAAAAGCTCACACTCCAATGGCTACATATCTCCCAAATATCTCACAAATATATATAAAAATACTATTCTATATTAATATCAATCTCATAGGTCACTGCTGACATAAAATTAATGATTTCCTTACTGACCAAAATGTTTCACATATAAAAAAAACTTCAAAGCAAAGCAAACTTTAAAATAAATGATGACTCCCTTATTGACTTTAGTATTACAAGCTCCTTAAACCCACATCTTTGACATTACTGTCATTCCCATTTACTTATAGCTTTCCTCCTACTTTGTGCCAAAAAAAGAAAAAAAAAACACTAAAACGCATCATCTTCTGACCAAAATGTAGCTGCACTATCAGAAAAAACTAACCTCCATTGGCTGATTGCTTATCTTAGCATCAATAACCCTAGAGAGGCTGCTGAAACACTAAAATAAAACTAATGTACCGGGAGGATAAAAAATACACCCTTGGCACTTCCCAAGCTGTACAAAACCAAGCCCAAACACTGGATTATCAAAGGTCTAAAAGTCCTGATTAAAAGCAGAAACATGACCTGGCAGGAATGGAAATATTTCCCAAACCCCAATAGCAGAGACAGACTTATTAGCATGAGAAACCTAACCAAAAGGCTTCTGGAGAACATAAGGCTTTCTATCTTTACATATGGAAATAAATCAACCAAGTAATTAGATGGAAATTAAACAAGAAAAGCAGAAGAAGGCAGTATTAATATTAAATGTTCCACAGATCTGTTTTCACCAACAGACTTTCTAAATGAATTTTCCTAGTTGTTCAACACACTTTCTGCCCCAGCATTTACTTCCTTTCCTCCCACAAAATCACTTCTAGTCACCTTCACACCTTTCTGTTTTTCAGTCATAAAAACTAAAGAAATTCAAAAACTCAGATAAAATATCTAGTGACTCACTACCTTGATCTTATGAACGCTAGCTCTAGGATATTAATTAAGCCACAATTATCTTCTCTGCACTTTTTCCCACATGATTAATCCATTTCACTGTAACAATACTGTGGCACTAATATGGAGGGAAGCCATGAACAACCCCCTTTCATAGGATCCTATAACCTCCTCCACCAGTTATTTCAGGTGGATTTCCATTCTACCAGTCCTCAAAAAACTTTCTGAAATATTAGTCTACGTTCATTGTCTCCCAATATTCATAAATATAACATGCAATCCCCCAGAATGCAGTGAATATGGACATGCAGAGGTATAATAACGACACAGTGTGCCATAACTGGTTATCTTCTTCTGATTATTAACAAGGAAATGCTAATAGGTATAGTATTATCAGTATTAACCTATTTCAAGCCTTCACCATTTTTTGAATAAGTTCAAAACCCTTTATTGGTTCCAGGATTTTATCTCTAACCAGGCCTTCTCTGTAAAGTTAGGTACAAATCTGTCACCCAGTGCTCATCTATTCAAATGTGTGTAAAGCATCCATTCTATCTCCATTTGCCTTCCTTGTGTTCATGAATGACATTCCCAACAAACTTCTGCAAGTGCTATTCATCCTAAACACAGATGATCTGGTTATCTATAGATCCAGCCCCTCCCCCACCATATTTAAAAAAAAGCTAGAAAAAAATCTGCCCCTACTTTACACATGGCTAAAGAAAATGTACAAGCTACTAAACACACCCACATGCAGAAAAAGAAATCCTGTTTTTCACCAAAAGTTCTTATCAGTACCCTGTGATTGATGCATCCTACATAATCACAAACACAAACTACAGACTATAAGTCACTACCAATATCGTAGTAAATAACTTAACCAGCATTTTGGTTATCAAGATCACATTAATAACAGAAGGACCAAAATGAATAGACTACTCTTTTTGTTTCCAAATGCTCCAAAGTATTGAGTAGAACCACCAAAATGTGTTCCAAATTAGAATTTACTAGATTTGAATGTCAAGCAGACAGACTCAGCCTAAAAAAGGCTCTTTGGGTGCAGCAAAAGCTTTAGCCAACATGTGAAAGCCTTGGTAACAACCTTAGTGTATATTGGTTTAGTTGACATTCCGTGTGTGTGTGTGTGTGTGTGTGTGTGTGTGTGTGTGTGTGTGTGTGTGTGTGTGTGTGTGTGTGTGTGTGTGTGCATGTGCGTGTGCGTGTGCATACTTCTGTCTTTCTGTGTATGTATGTATGTATGTCTTTCTGTCTGTGTGCATTTGTGTGTCTGTGTGTATGAGTGTTTATGTGTGTGCTGTGATTAAAGAATGTGTTGTGAGATGAGAAGGTGGCCCCCAAGTTTGGTACATACTTATATCTCTCTCATACTGTGTCATTCTGAGGCAGCAATAGTTTTCAGTAAGCATGAGACATTAGCTGCACTGCCACAAAATATCTAGCATTATCAGGCTGGCTATAGCAGGGACAAACACTGACTGAGATTCCATACTGCACAGTACAGAGGAGAGTATGAGAAAACAGGACAGCTTAGTAATTCAACTGTTCACCAAATAAATAGGATGATAATTAACATGGGATGCAGCTAAAAGATACAAGAATATAAGCTGTGACTACTGTGCAACTCACAAGTGCAAAAAAAATGTAAAAGAGACAGAAACAAAGACAGTAAAAAGCATCAGATCTAAATCTGACATCTTTATTCAGTAGGCTGCTGTGGTCTCTACCTAATTAGTAATACCACTGAGGAACAGACAGCCTAACCCAATAGATCTGAGTGCAGCAACTGTGAAGCCATAGTTACCATTAGTATAAATAAATAGTTCCTAAATGCATTAACGGTAAAACAAATAGTTTAAAACACAATATTAGTAAGCAGTCAGACAGGTAATAAATGTATATTAAATATGTCCTATTTTTTACCAAAAGTTCTTATCAGTCCCCTGTGATTGGTGCATCCTACGTAATCACAGCCATAAACTACAGACTACAAGGCAGTGCCAATATCTTAGCAAATAACTTAAACAGTAATTTGGTTATCAAGATCACATTAATAAAACCAGAACCAAAAGTAACAGACTACTCCTCTGGTCAAAGATATGACATTTCTCTCCCTAGAAAGCAAATGAGCAGCTGGTAAAGGTATTGCCCCAAGCACAATTACAATATGCTCTACCTATCATCAATATAGCATCAAAGAAAAATTGTTTAACCCTACAAGCAATTAGCAACTGTATTTGCAGGTTTACTGCCCTCAGAAAATAACTTTACTGCCTTACTCTAGCCTGTGAAACAAAGATCTCATCTACTATGAGGCTCCCTTGTTTGCAAACTGTTAAAACAGGACTTCTTCCCCTTCATAACTGCTTGTCTAATATCCAGCAAGGCGCCTAAGACACAGATCCTCAAACTATCAACTTAGATCATTTTCTTCCTCAGAAGTCTCACTCCAAACACCACAGACAAAACTACATATCACAGACCATTGTTTCTCTTTCATTACCATATGAAGTTGCAAATCTTTTCCACCATCCAGAAAATAATTTAGTCATACATTAAATTCAGATTGAAATAAATAAATCTCTTGTGAAAGATGTAAAGTGTACCTGATTCCATATCCCAAATATTACCTGACCACTCCTTTCCCAAGCTCAACAAACAATCTTCCATTTCTTTCCAATACATAAAATAAACATACCATACAGATGGAATATACTGTCTCTTTCCTGAAATCCCGTCACCCCATCCCATTTCTTTTTGTTTCCAGTCTCCTGAAAGTAGTGTTTTCAACCCATAACTCTCAACCTCTTAAGGCAAGTAATCTGGACAAAGCCTAAATTAATGGGGAACAAAGGCCCAAAACTAGGGTCAGATTTTAAATATTGCTCTTATAAACTTAGAAGGTTGTTGGAGCAACAGGATGTGTGTTAACATGCATTTCATAAGGATATGAAGTCTGAAACTCAAATGTATGTCACTATTTAGTGATTTCATTACCCAGTGATTTGATACAAAATCACAACTTTTAAAAGTAAAAGACCAAAATTATGAGGCAAAAATTCTGGACATTCTGTGAAAATCTGGACAGTTAAGATATATGTTTCAACTACTTCGATATACCTGACCTGAATATAAGCTACCTTTTTTCAAATCACCCTTGGCAAATCTTTGTGTATGCTTTCCGCATTTTTTTCACTATTACATAATTGTAACTTAGAAAGGCAATTTCCTTCCAGGCCTTCAGTAAGGTCATTTTAAAGATACTGAAATAACCTGTCCAGTACTGACCCATCTAGGTGACCCCCCCCCCCCCATCAGATAGTCATAAGAGATCTAGGCACTTTTATAGATAATCCTCCTTTCAATGTGGTTCTTTATGAGTGAACTCCATTTACTATTACTTTCTGCATCCAGTTCTCTAGACAGTGCTTTACCCAGTCTATCTCCCCAGGACACACTATGAGTTTATCTAATTTATAATAATATATATATGTATATTTGATTACTTATGTCATGTTTTTTTTTCACTCATTGTATAAGCTGCCAATATTATGTACTAAATATCTTTATTAATGTAAATTCTGTATTGTATGTGAAATGTCTTGTATGTGGAGTTTTTCTCTCCAGGACTCCACTGAAAATGGCCACTTCTGGCCCAGCTGGACCACCCTGGTACACAAATGCAAATAAATAAATAAATATATCATATTTAGGTGTGGTTTATGTGATGTTTACTCATGCCTGCTATGGTTTGGTCATGACAGCAAAGACTAATGTCAACAAACCGAAAAAAGACCAAAAACACGGGAAAACGGTGAATCTCAAAAATCACTGTTCTGCTTTAAACTTATGTTTGCAGGGGGCAAGCCCCCACACTCTCCACACTTATATATACCAACTCCAAAGTCATCATTCCTTGGAGAAAAGGGAACATCCCAAGAAATGTCCATCTCAGACTTAGTATATGTTAGTCTGCTTTTTGGCCAGTCAGTATTTTTGGAATCGCTGTAGTGGGTCCCAACATTTCAAATGATTACCGTGATTCAGAAATGTATAAAAAATGTGCTTCTGGATTCAATATACTCTGTGTACGCCCCACGCAGAGCCTACATGGAGTGTATTTGTGTCTGCAATACTGTGCATCACTCGGCATTGCGCAGTCTCACACCATGAATATTAATGATGTGCGGTGTGCTTAAGGAAGGTTTCATGGCTCACCCCTGTGTTACTGGCCATGAAACCTGTATAGTGAATGTGGATCATTCCAGGGCAAAGGGCAAGCATGCATTTTCTGAAAGATATGAAGTACGGAACACAAATGAATATGTTATGACATACTGACTGCAATCTTCAATGATTTCAAAATAAACCACCCATTTTACAAGGAAAAGGCCAAATATATGATGTAAACATCTAGACCTTTTGCAAAACTGTGGACAGTCTGCCTTTTGTGTTTTAATGAATTTGTTTTATCCTTCTTTTTAATATTTTTTATTTTTTTAATTGCCAGTGTTTGCACTGTGCACCACTTGGCATATGCATGTGTAGCTGTGCTTACCTGGTTTGTGCAAGTGCAACAGTACACAAACTGGAGAAATAGGCCACCCAGGTTGTAGACAGCACCCAGATAGCCACACATATGAACCAGATGCATTCAATTAATATTGTGCATTGTGCAACCATGGGAAGCAGCATTGCTCTACAGGTAACAGCAAATACTTTACAATAACTATTACAATAGCAGATATCCACCTCACTAATCTTGTGGCAGCAGGTGTTAAGTGTAGGGGTGGAGGGCAGATGGTACAGGGTATTAATACAGGGTGTGCAAGTTTTGCTTTACTGTTATTAGAGTGCTGATTATAGCAAGAAAGTGCAAGATACACAACTGTTTTTTCAGTCTTCTTGTAATAGCTGCAGGTGTAGGAGAGTCGTATATATAAAATTGACTAGCTAGCCCATTTACACAAGTGACTGTATACCTAGCTAGAAATTGCTTTGTTTGCCACTGTTGTGCATCGCCTACTATTGTGCAAACACTGTGCCCAGCAGTACGCACTTTCGCCTGCCATGTTTGCATGATGCTAAGCTATGTGCAACATTTTCAAATGTTGCAAATTCAAAATGAGATCACTCTCAGTAAGTGTGAAACTTGGAATAGGTGGGAAACAGTACCATATAAACTGCAATTGGTGGGAAATGCTCACTAGACATTGAGCTTGAACTATGGCAGACATGTCTGAAGTTGCTGGAGAGGGTGTGCACTTTCAGGTGCAGGTTTGGGTCTTCCAGGAGTCCCAGATTTTTGTTGGACTCCTAGTTAGACAGCATGGGCCCAGGTTGCTGCAGCAGGACTATTCCAGCTCAAAATATAAATCTAAAGCCTGTAATAGTGTTGCCAGGGCTTTAACCAGTGTGACAGGTATCCCCCGAACAGGTGAGCAATGCATACATCATTTTGATGACCTCTGGAGGAAGAAGCAGGATACACTCAAGCTTTGGTTCAGGGAATGTCAGGCAGGGGACACCCCACAGATGTGTAAGCATTAATTTCATTGAGTAATTGTAAGAGTTAAAAGCTGAATACAGTCAAAACTGATATTCATAATGGTGTTCTGTTCTGTTTTTTCCACAGCTGCTGAGAAGAGAATCTCGAATGTTCAATCTCATGCCATGTGTCTAGCAAGGATGCAAGAAGCATGTAGTATGTATGCATCAGAACAATACTGTCTAAATAGTATTTTAATAATAATAATAATTTTTATAACAATTTTGTAGCCTTAAAAGTTAAGGACCGCTTAGCTGGTATTTAATAGAGTTGTATCGAACTGAGCATGCTAACTGTAAAATAAACTATGCATGCCGTAATATGTAGTGCAAAGCAATGGTGCCATATTCTACAATAACAGTAGACCTGCATCTCTAAACTGTAAAAGGAAAAGTATGCATGCAGTAGTCTGTAGGCAAAAGAACAGTACAGCATTTTATCATAGTCATCAGTTATGGTTTCAAAAAACGCACTTCCCAAATCATCATTATTGGAATGTAACTTCATACCTGTATACCAGTGGCACAAATGACCTTCTGTAATCAGTATAATTGGAATGCACATATGTGCAATATATGCACACATCAGGGATTGGTGGTTACAATCTGTACTATAGTGTGCCTCTGTTATAAACTGAGTAGTCTTAAAAGTAAAGAAGAAACTTGTTAGAGGAGTTTGTAGTGTTAAAAGTAAAGGGAACAGAATAGAGTAAAATAATTGCATCAATGCTTTGTATGTCACATATGAAGTTACTAATGTTCTTCCTTTTTCCTCTCACCCCAACCCTTTTCTCTCTTTTTTGTGTTTATTATTTTAATGTTTTTTTGGAGGGGGGTTATTATTTTCTTTTTGTGTGTGTTTCTTTACTTTTTTATTTTTTGTTTTTCCCACAGCACAGCAGGGTAGGACTGTCCTACAGGATCCACCTGCCCCCAAGCCACCAGCTATAACATCACTGCCCAACACATCTGGTGCAGTACCTCGTAGCACCCCTCTGCTGTCCCTGCACTACTCAGCCCCTCAAGTAATTCTACCCCAGAGGACAGGTCTGTGGCTCCCTCCGGGTGCAGTAACAGGGAGGTGAGTTTATCACCCACGACAAATTGCTAGGGATGGTGCATAGGATTGTGCGCTACACTGTTGGTGCATGCCTACATCAGATGAAGCTCCTGCTCTCCATCCTAGTGCAGAGCACCCATAGGAGGAGCAGACATCGGGCACTGCAGCCAGTGGCACAGTGAGGTGACACTTATGACAGTCCACTGGGTGAGGACTAGATTCTCACTGTCAACTGCCTCAATATGCATGGGACCGAGATTTCCCATCTTCCTCCCCATCCATGGTGTTCACCCACCTCATGTCTCATTCACTGTCCCCATCTCTTGTCTTGTTTGTCTTGTCTATCTGCAATTGCTTCCTCACCTGCCCAACTTACCTCACCCATACATTCCTATATCCCTTCCCCAACATTCCTCTCTCTCTCTCTCTCTCGCTCGCTCTCTCTCTCTCTCTCTCTCTCTCACACAAACAACAAAATGGGCAGCTGTCCCACACACAAAAAATCACCCCAAACGTAGCTCTCTATTTTGCACACATGTGCTCATGACATGCACATGATTATTTCAAATTCTCTGTACAACAGATTGTGTTTTGGTAACCCCCTCTCTGGGGGTGACAGTCCAAATTCAGCCAAACGTGTATGTTTTATTCTGGAAGAAATGGATAGCTACAGTTCTTTCCTACATCATTCCTGCACATTCCTGCCTTTCTTTCACTTTGTTCTTCCCCCTGCTTGCTCTCCATTTCACCACTTTCCTGTCTCCCCATTTCTTTTCTTTAAAGAACTATTGTGCGATGGTGGCCTACACGATGAGAAGAAGCCCTCAGGTTGAATCTGACACAGAGGTTGACATCCAGCCACCCCCTTCTTTTTCCCCAGGCACAGCCAGTAGGCCTATGCCTATCTAGTCCACTGAGCCCACAGCTATAGATATAGGACAGGAGGAGGGCAATGACATCAAGCAGGGAAGTGTAGCTACTGTGGCTTCAGTGCCTGTTGAGTCTGGCTGTAGCCAAAGTTTTGATGAGGTGCCATGCAGGAGGGGTGATAGAGGTGCTTGGAGGGGGCCTGCTGTCCCTCATCCACCTGCTGCAGGTGTCTGCTCCCATGTCACTCAATGTATGTTTAGGGCCATCATGAAGGCACATCACATTCAGAAAGGTGCTCCAGACAAATGCTCAGGTTTGTGGATGTGGCACAATCTGACATGTGTGACTGCCTCCACTATGTCACCAATTCCCTGAATTGGATGAATGACACAAATGACACACTGGAACAAGGGGTGTCTGTGATGGACTGAGGGGTGTCTGTCATGGAACAAGCAGTGTCTGTGATGGAACGTCTGCTGGGAGGGGGACGGCATCCTCATGGATATAGGGCAACCACATCTGCTGAGAGCCAATGTGGCTGTTCCCAATCATGCCCCCATTGTGGCAGTACTTCTGCTGGTCCATCAAGGAGTGTGCAGTCCACACCTAGATGTGGCAGGCTATGGGGTCATGGTCCTGGGCACTCTCACAAAGAAAGCATGTACATCAGACATTGGATATACTCAGATAGCAACAATCCATCTAATCTTGGTCATGGAGGTGCCAGTGCAACTCCTGGTAGAGCCAGTTCCCATGGTCGGGGGTGGCAACAATGAACTGCCACCTCACACCTGTCCAAAGTACCAAAACATAGCACTAGCACTGAGCTTGGCTGTGCTCATGCAGACTCTCACACGCCACTTTCACATGGAGGACCCCTACAGACACACACACAGCCTTCCTGCTTCCCTTTTTCCCTCACACACACTCACCAACCTTTTGGGTCAGCCTTGGCCTGCCTCCTGCCCCCCCAGCACCATGTGGAAGTGATAATAACTGTGCCATATCCCTGTTTTCTCTCTTTTTGATTCAGTGATACAAAAGCTTTGTGCCAAATGCACAGGGTGCATAGCTACATTAGTGCCTAGTATATCGGCATTTGTATTGCTGAACTGATAATTGTACCTGTCAGTTATATTTGCCTTGACAAATGTTACAGTGGATAGCACCATCATGACAGTACTTTCTAGTGTATTCTAGTGTATTCTCCTGTAAGGGTTGTGAAGTCAAGAACTGCAATGTGTGTCATTACTTTATAAATTTTCTCTTTAACGTTTTCCAGTACATATATATGGTGCACATCATAGACAAGCCATCACATGTAAATCTCAGGACTGTATGACAGCACTATAGTCAAACTCATCAGAACAGTCATACGGTAAAATGCTCTCTTTTGCATGAACCTTACCAGAACCCTACAGGGCTTTCTCATGAAGATAACACAGGGCCTACTAACCATGATATGATGCATGTGGGTAGATTAATAGACATGTCACTGTCATCTGTCTGGTATCGCATTACATTGTAAGTGTTATTCTAGGCCTATTACTTTTGGTTTAAGCACTTGGGCTTCAAGCTAGTTGTCTTACATTATGAAGGTGGGCTTCAAGCCAGTTGTCTTATATTATGAAGGTTTGTAGTCTACACTCTGGTGGGAGGAGAGGGTAGCCTCTGAGAATTGCTGGTTGAATGCTTATTGTGGATGTGGTTCAAAGTCTGTCTGTTATGGTTTAAGGAATGGACCTCCAAACCAGTTATTTTAAATTAGGAAAGTTTGTGGTGTAGACTCTTGTGGCAGGGAAGGATAGTCTGCACCCTTCTAAGCTAGGATTTGCTGGTTGAAAGTTTATTGTGTCTGTTATTCTGAATGTGTCTTAGTTCTGGTTTAAGCACTTCAGTTCCAGACCACTTATTTCACATGAGGAAGGTTTGTTGTCCACACTCTTGTCAGAGTATTCTACTGAACTGCTGCTTTATTTAAAATGTTTGTTTTTCTGTGGAAATCGTGATTTTCTGTACTTTGGATTTCTAAGACTTCTGCATTTTATAGCATAGGCTCAATTCAGGCTTGCTGAATCTAGACTGTTTGGTATCATTGGACCACTAAAACTAGCCCTCTTACATTAAGAAAGCCTCTCCCCCTGCACCCTTGTGGCAGAACTGTGCAGCCAAGAACCCATCTGACTTGGGCATTGCTGGAATAAGGTTCCCTGTTGGCCTTTCCCATTTTTTATATATTTAAAATAGTTTAATTTCACTTGTATTCCAGTGTTGTGTTGTGAGGTGTTTGTACTCAGTTTACTGTAGCTGCTCGGAGCTTGCACTGCTGTCCTGTGAGCAACTCAGGTGTGCATTGTGAAACATTGACACATTTTTGTAACCCTAGCCTTCCACAGAATAGACATTTTATTAGTCTTACACCAAAACCTGGTCCATCTAACCCACTTCCCACTACCTACTACAGTATATATCTTCCACAATGGACAGACAGTTTCCCACCATGTCTCCAGGCAGCCTGATGGACATAAGCATCCTGAGACAACAGAGCGATTATCTTATATATACTGACAACCAGTTACTGCTAAAACAAACTAATACAACATGTGAGAGCTGTATCTATACTATGAATTTGGAATCAATTATCTCATATAACAACAAACCAGATATCAAACATGTTGTCAGCATACACAATTCACCCGTTGCACATAATCTCACAACACATAAACCCACACATGTGAAAGTACTCACTAGAAACCTAGCTGAAGATCAGAGACCTTCCAAGTGCAAGCCTACTGCACACAGTGCAGACTTAACAGAATCCACTACACATAATAATGCACACAACAGTGTCTCAGCCAATAAGCCCCTCAGGCAAAACACTTCAAAATCAAATATCTTGCTCATAAGCAACTCCATAGTAAGACATACAGATGTCCCTTTCACCAGGCTGGACAAGGAGAAGGTCACAGTCAGCTGCATGACAGGTGCTGGGGTCCATCAGATCATGCACACACTCAAATCTCTCAACAAAATTACTGCTATGACTCTGTCATAGCCCATGTTGCAGTAAATGACTGGAGATGTACCTCATTGTACTATATGAAGGTGCTTGCCTTCCCCATAGTGGCCTTTTTAGGAAATATCAGAAGTAATGTCCTAACGTAAAAGTATCCACCACAGACAAATAAAAGGTTATGCTGCTTAATGCATAAAGTGTAAATCAAACTACACTCATTGTAAGAACTCATTACCTTGGCATATGCCCATGTCTGTGCAGTAACAAAGACATGGTTCAAGGCCACAGAGAGCACCCTGGCCGTGCAGGGGTACAATGCCTTCCACACATTCACACATTAAAACGAGCATGAAAGAACTGAAGGTGGACAAGTGGAGGTGTATACATATTCATTAAAGACAAATACACTGCAAGACTGATCAAAAAGTATGACTCTGTAGTGCTACTCCAATTCCAAATATGTAAAATCCCCTTCCATATCTTAGATAGCTACAGGTCCCCACCCTGAACCACAAGAACTACTCTGCCTACTTGGACTTAATTGAGTCACTCACTAGACAGTCAAGCACCTTGGACATGTGTTTCAACTATCTTTCCATTGATTTGGAGTTAAATATGTGCACAAACACACTCACCCTAAGGTTTCTGGATTTTGTTAATACACATGATGTGTAACAGATAGTCTGCACCCTCAGCAAGGGAGTTAAATGTTAGACTTCGTACTAGCTAACATAGTGGTTCTCTGCATTAACCCCTGTGTTGGCCTCCTTAGTCAGGTCAGATCACAATTCAGTCTTGTTCACATTCACAATCATACCTGACACCCCTGAAGAGCAGAAAGGTTGAAACATTTCTCCAAAGCAAACTATAGGCTCCTAACCAATGCCATAAAGAGTTACAACCCCCTGCTACCACTGTCAACAATGAGTGCTACACAGAGGTGTACAGAAATAGCCTGTATAAACAGCTATACAAAGTACAGAGTTGGCTGAACATGAAGAGATGAAAACAAGTTCCTCACAGAAAACAAGCCACCCTACTGGGCATCAAGCATATATAGGTTATACAACAAGTGGCAGAATGTAATGTCTAAGAACAAGAGGGAACTGACTCAGCAGAGAAGGACACCCTCCACAGGTTGAACAGGGAAATTAGCTATCTTGAAAAGTCCTCTAAAGCCAAGTACAAACCTAAAGTAGCATCCATAGCTAAAGATAACCAGGGGGCATTCTTTAGCTATGTCAGACATCTAAAATTGAAGACCCAGCTTTGTGAACAACTAGTAATGGATGGTACCACTCATACTGACACTGAGGACAGCACCAACCTGCTACTAGACAGTTTAGGGCAAACGTCATCCCCCCCTGTCCACACCAGACATACTCCAAAGTATACCTGCCAACAGTCCTCTACCTAATAACTTCCTATGAACCTAAGGTGATGTCTGCCTGGGGCTCCAGGCCAGTGTCTGATCATGGCCTGGTATTATGGGTGAATATGCAATAATGTGATGTAGCTGATTACATCAGCATTGTCTGCTGAGCATATGGTGATAACATGACCTGCATCCTGGTATAAAAGGATCTCTGTAATGTCAAGTAACATCTGTTACACACACACACACACATTTGACTGCATTGAGAACTGAACCCCTACCTATCTATGTACAGAGACTACAGAACACAGTACTATATGCAAACACCACTCACATGTCTGATTTTACATATTTGCAGGTCAGCTTATAGTGGATGACATCAGCAGGCCATGTGGGAAACAAGAGGTTAGGAGGGCTGCATGAAATGGACATGTAGGCTTCTGCAAGTATGAAAACACTAGCAAACCATGCCATTGGAGAAGGATAGCATATCTACTTCACTGAGTTATACACACACACTCAGTTGACTGCAGTGAAAACACAACCCCTACCAAGTATACAGACTACAGAACTCAGTACTTAATGCAAGTTCCACAGCACAAGTCTCACTTTTACAGGGTTGCAGGTGAACTTATGGTAGATGACATCAGCAGGCCATGTGGAGGGCAACAGGTTGTGAGGTCTACATAGGCACATAGATTCATAGGCCAGTAGACTAACTGTACAGTGTGTCCTAGGTATATAGAGGCCTAGCTGTGTAAATACACAAGTACCCTTATTGAGCATAGTTGGAGTTTAGCAGAGCAAGGTTGTCAGCACCACCAAATGGCCCTGTCCGTGAGGGAGCACACAACGTTATATATTACACTTTGTAGTGTGGTTGATATATGTGTGTAAAAATACTGAGCCCTCAGGGTTTATTGCTCAGGGGGTGGACAACACATCTGTATTGTGAATATTGTTTTATTTTTTATTTTTATTTATTTATTTATCATTTGTTGACCGGGAAAGTCCGACTAGGTTCCACAGAGCCTGTTTTCAGCGGAAGCCCGGGGAGAAATGCTCCAGATATATATGTGAATATATGATGTATACTGAGAATATGTCCTAAAAAACTGATTGTATGTACAGAAGATTACCTGAATTTGGACTGTCACCTCCAGAGAGAGAAGTGACAACAACATAATCCTCTTGTATAGCCAATTGGACCAAATTAAGTGTGTCATGTAGATATGTGTGTGACATGGAGAGCTATGCTTGGGACAATTTATTTTTTGGGAGAGGTGCCCTATTTTTTTTGAAGAGAGAGGAATGTTGGGAAGGGACACAGGTATGTCTGAGACAGGTAATTTGGTAAGGTGAGGAAGCAATTGCTGACAGACAGGACATACAAGACAAGAGACAGGGAGAGTGAAGAACACAAGAGGTGGGTGAACATCATCGTTGGGTTAAGGTGTAGATTTTGCAAACCCATGGATGTCAAGCTGGGTGGTAGTGATAATTGAGTCCTCATCCACTGGAATGTCATCATTGTCACCTCACTGTGCTGATGGCTGCAGTGTCTGATATGTGCTTCTCCTTGTGTTGAGTACAATGATGGAGAGCAGTGTCTCCATCTGGAATAGGTGTGTCATACAATCTTATGCACCATCCCCAGCAGTTCCTCTCAGGTGATAAAAATCACCCACTCTGCCACTGTTACCAGATGCAACCACAGGCCTGTCCTTCAGGGCAGAAGTACCTGAGGGGCCAGGTAGTGTATGGGGCAGCCCAAGGGGTGCTACCAGGTTGTGACTCAGACATGTTGGGCCTTGGTGCCATAGCCAGTGGAGTGGGGGCAGGTGGATCCCATGGGGCAGACCTACCCTGCTGTGCTGTGGGGGAAAGAAAAAAAAAAAAAAGAAGATAAGGGTTGGGGTTACAGATTGCACAAGTTGCCTTATTTGCTTGTTTAGGATGAAGAGGGTATTCTTCTAGGTCTGGTTTCTCACTTTTGTATTTGTAGACAGCAGCTTCTTTTGCTTACATTATAACTTACTTATGACAGACATGTGTCTGTCCAGGACAAGATAACAGTGTTCCACAGGCTGCTGTAAAAAGCTCACTGTAAACTCCAGCAACAGCTCACACACATACACACAAACCACCCCCCCATTTGACTGCAGTGAGAATAGAACCTCTACCTATCTAAGTACACAGACTACAGTACTTATTGCATGTGCCATGGCTCAAGTTTGATTTTAACAGGACTGCAGGTGAACTTATAGTAGATGACATTGGCAGGCCATGTGGGAGATAAGAGTTTGGAAGGACCTTGACTGAGCATACTTGGCTGTATTTGAGTATTGGATTTGTACTCTGGGTAACAAAGTGTACAAACATGTGAGCTAGGTCTGTTTGCACAGAGAAGCAGTGTGCAAACATGAGGTGCATTACTGATGCTTGCTACTATAGCCTGGTCCCATCTATACTCTAGGCCAGATTTTCACAATGGCTAAGCGAATTAATTGAATTCGGCTAGAGCACCTTCTGTGTGGAGTCTGCATGTCCTCCCCATGGTCAAGTGACATATAAAGACATGCAGGTAGGTGCGTGTGTGAATGGGTGTGCCTTCTTTGAAGGTTGGGGGGGGGTGCTGCACATCATGCAAAACTGCAATTAAAAGAAGACAAATAGGAAATGATACTAAATTAAGGAGCACCTACGCAATATCCGTACGAGCAACGTAAAACTGGATAGTACACATCATAATATTCTACGTATGTCAGATTTGAACCCTCACACCAATACAGCTTCAGAAAACAGGAGGGATGCCTTAGTCCTGTTGGCCACACAAACAGCTTTGCATTGAAAAAACGGAAAGTCGTTTTTCGCACAACCAGCTGCATCATAATATATACTGCTATCAAACCATCAGCTGTGATTTGTACATTTAATTCTTTTTAATTCTTTTTACTATATTTGGACATGGAGCAATTAGTGATCACACAACCTGTCATAATTATGTTTACAAATATATGGCTGTGTTACCTTTCTGTATTTCTTGATCATTCATCAGTTATCTAACACATACACTGTGTGTAAGCCATTCTATATCATCGGCCTTAACACATAAGAGGATATTAACTGGGAATAGTAAGATATGCATTTGCCAGCAAATGAAGTCCAGATTGGATGGCACAAACACACATATGCTGTTCTTTTGGGGGGTAGCATAGCTGAGTTACTGTTATGGTAGGAACAAGAGTATACTCCTCTTTCTCAGTTACTGTTATGACACAAACAATTCTGAAGTCTGAAACTACAATGTGTATAATCACTTTCTAACTTCTGTCTTGAAGATTTACCAGAACAAAACTATGTTGCTAAACTGAGGCCATGCAGGGAACATCAGAATTCTTCATAGGTATGACTGTGAATCTTTCATGCCTGAGGCCTATTAATTATAATGAGCAATATAAGTAATATAAGTGTTTGTTGTTTGTTGTTTTGCTTCTCTCCATCTGTGTTCATATCATGCAGTGTCCACCACGGTTGCAGATGCAGTGCAGCAGCGGCTACCTCACCAATCTCCTTCCCCGCCATCACTTGTTGGGTCTCTAGCTGTTTCCAGACTAGTATCTCTGTAGGGTGATGCTGGTCATTTATTGTGACATGGAGGATTCCCTGATAGTTCCAGTGGGAGGTGTGGGCCCCCCACCAGTGGGTCACAATATGTCACTCAGCATGTGTTGAAGGCTTGATAATGCCAATGGTGAATCAGTGACTGGACACCCACAGTGGCCACATAAATCACGTCTTCATGCAATTGTCAGAGTTACACCACTGCTTAGCCCTGACCAATGGACCACAAGTGACTGGACCCAGCTATGAGTATGTCATAGAGGTGACTGATGTCTGGATGGGTGCTACACTGGGAAACATAGTAGTCAGCTGTCTCCCCATCCCATCACATCTGGATGGATGCTATACTGGGAAACATAGTATTCAGCTGTCTCCCCATCCCATCCCATCCTCCATCACAGTGCTCTGTTTCCTTGCATTTCACTTCCCTACTCAGTTTGGGGTCCAGGCCTCCCAGTCATAATTGTTCTCCTTCTTTTCTGTCTGTGTCTCGCCTTTGCATCCTCCCATTTCTGTCAGCACCTCCCTTCTTGGTGTTTGTTTATATTTTGTGTTTGTTAGTCTGCTCCTGTGCCCTCCTTATAAGCTCTTTCTTCCACACACCTCACAGTTGCTACTGCACCCTGTACCCTTCTTGGCAAAAAAGAAAACTGGGCATCTGCACCCTCCATTCCCCACCTCATCCCCATCTTCCTTTCCTCTTGTGTTTTCTTTGCTTTCCATTTTCTGGATGCCCCGTACACCCTTTCCTTCCTGTTTATAGTAATAAATTAGTAGGGACTTTGCTGTGCAGCCCTGATCAGGGCTCACAGCTATGCTCATAACCACATATCAATGTGCAGGTGAAGACATACTATCGCATACATGCTACATGCCCACTAGTGGGCTCATTAGGTAACATATAGGATGTTTGCTAGTGAAGTACATTATTATAACTCCATCACCCTGTTGTTAAACAGCTATAGGCAGCATTGTTTTACTTTGTGATACTTTGCCTCTGCAGAACCACATAACTGATTTTTTCTTATTTTCAGCCTATATGTTTTAAAACTAATTTGTGTTTATTCCTTTTAATTTTTTTTTGTGATATGCTGTAAAGAAAAATAGCTCCATTTAATATGTATTTAAGTAAATGCTTGTATATCTGTGCTTTTCACTTCATTTTCTATTCTGTAATTGTAATTTACTGTTATCTTTGGAGATTTATTAAAAATGCATATATTTATCTACCTTGTCTACATTCCTGTCTCGATTATAGTTTCTTATCGGTTAAGCATTTTTAAAAGACTTACTTGATAATCTAGCGAAAATCTGAAATTCTTTATTTCATTTTTTTTCATAGCACTGAACATAAAGATATTCAAAACTTATACAAAATGATAGAAGACATTTCTGGTGGGGCATCAGTGTACAACATTTTTAAGTAAATTTTTGAATTGGACACTTACTTTTGTTGCTAGCTACACATTTTAAGTAATTAATAAAATTATTTTTCTAACAAAGTTATTGGAGTATGGAAGAGTTATGGACATCCTTGCAGTATTTCTGAAAGCCATATTTGATGGCCCACCACAAAGTGGTATTTCTGTTCACTTCTTTAAAGAAGCAGAAAGTAGTATTGAACTCATATATTACTATTACATTTGAAAAATGTTATAGAACTGAAAGCAGCAGATACATAACAACAAATACTTATTGGTGGCACAAGGTTTAAACTCATGGTACCAGGGAATACTCACTGCAGTGACATGACTATCCCTCATGCATATGTTGTGAAATGAGCAATTGCCACCAAGTTATTTATTATTTATTTATTATTTTATTTACATTTGTTTACCAGGTAGTGTCCAACTGGGCCAGGGGCCCATTTTCAGCTGAGACCCTGGGAGAAAAGCCCCAAGACAAGTAGTACACAACAGCATAGCAATAGTAAAAGATAAACAAGTTACACACATGACAGAGGTAATTATAATTTCTGCGTACATTGATAAAAGAGGTAAGTTATGTGATTCTATACAAGATAATGATACCCTTTTCTTTCTCTCGCTCTCTTTTTTTTTGGTAAGCAGTAAAAAAGTACAGGCAGGAATATAATATAATGCATGATTTCACATGAGACTTATATCAAAAGTAATGAGTTTGCCAACAAAAGAGGTACTGTGGCAGGTGAAACTATTTTGTTTATAGCAAGGTATACTAATTGGTATTTTTGTCAATGGCTGGATGATAAAGTTACAAAAAATGAGGAGGTGTAATTGCATTAAATATATATATATATATATATATATATATATATATATATATATATATATATATATGGGACTACTTTGTTTCATTGAATCTCATTTCACTGAATTTCATTTCACTCCGACCACATCGCTGAAAACACAAATTACTGAACTGTAGTTAGTATATATGGCACTGTGTAAAGTACTGTATGGCAAGTAAAAGGTATATGCCCTTTTCCCCACTGTAGTGCGATCCTGGAGTTAGTATATATATATATATATATATATATATATATATATATATATATATATATATATATATATATAGTTGGGGGTGGGGGTACAGCCCCCCACATTGCGGGTGTGGGGGTTTAGCCCCCCACCTTGTTTGTTTTATGTTGTATTTTACCAAAAACTTCAAAACAATACATTTTAAACAATAGAGATGCATAGTTGCAACACCAATGACTAACTCTCTGCAGAAGACAATATGTACTCAAACTAAGTGGGGGGGGGGCTAAACCCCCACACCAACCAATGTGAGGGGCTGTGCCCCCACCCCCCTAACTATATATATATATATATATATATATATATATATATATATATATACTAACTCCAGAATCACACTACAGTGGGGAAAAGGGCATATACCTTTTACTTGCCTTATAGTACTCTACACAGTGCCATATATACTAACTGCAGTTCAGTGAAATGAGATTCAGTGAAATGAGTTTTCAATAATTTGTGTTTTCAGCAATGTGGTCAGAGTGAAATGAAATTCAGTGAAATGAGATTCAATGAAGCAAAGTATATATATATATATATATATATATATATATATATATATATATATACACACATATACATATATATATATATATATATATATATATATATATATATATGTGTGTGTGTGTGTGTGTGTGTGTGTGTGTGTGTGTGTGTGTGTGTGCATGTGTGTGTGTATGTATATATATATATATATATATATATATATATATATATATATATATGTATGCATATAGGTTCATGGGAAAGTACTAGGTTATCGGCCCTAGGGCCTATTAAGCCTAGCCAAAAGAGGTTCCCTGGCTTTCGCTACCCAACAAAATTATTTTTCCTGTGCCCCTGTCGAGCAGAGCCACAGAAGTGATCCCTAGGGTGAATTTCCTGTTTCACATCCAATTGTCAAGATTTTTCTTAAAGAGGGCTAATAAGGACCTTTGCTTGACATGGATGGGTAGTCTGTTCCAGAGCATGGGAAGTCTCTGGGGCAGGAATCTATCCCTCCACCATGTTCTGTTTATTGTGGTGACAAGGTTTAGGTCCCTGAAGCATGTGGCCCGGAGAGATTGGGATTTCTTTAAGTGCAGCATGTCCATCAGATCTGGGTTAGACATGGCTTTGTATGTTAGGCAGAGGTCACCTCTGAGTAGGCAATATGCGACGGAGTAGAGCTTTGTTGAGATGGTCTGCGTATGGCATCTGTTTGAGGCTGGTAATCCTCTTAGGGAGGTATTTCTGTGGCCTTTCAAGTTGTTGTAGATGTCTTGCGAGGTACATGCCACTTGGGGCGTTGTACTCTATAATGGGTCTGATGAGGGATGAGTAGAGAGGAACGATGACCTCTCTTTTTCCGGAGGAGAACCCCTTTATGATGAGGTGTGCCACATAGAAGGATTTCCTGACTACTGTGGTGACATGATTATCAAAGGAGAGACTACTGTCC
Organism: Protopterus annectens; assembly: GCF_019279795.1. Classification (NCBI taxonomy): domain Eukaryota; kingdom Metazoa; phylum Chordata; order Ceratodontiformes; family Protopteridae; genus Protopterus; species Protopterus annectens. Next base: position 727,938,825 of record NC_056751.1, read on the forward strand.
ACCTGTGTCCCAAGGTCTCTTATCACACTTTCAGTGTTTAGTAGGCTACCACCTATGTGGTAGTTCATGGGTACCGTGTTTTCCCAAAGGGGATGACAATGCACTTCTTGGCATTGAGCTTTAGGCCATAACTTTGACACCAAGCAGCAGTCTCAGTGAGGCCTCTTTGTAGAATGTCCACATCCTTAGGCAAATCTATTATGGCTCCTAGTTTGCACTCATCTGTGAACTTCGTAAGCCAGAGACCAGCTGTATAAGCCTGGAATTCTGAGAAGTAGATATTGAACAGGAGAAGACCCAGGACCGAATCCTGTGGTACCCTGCTTGTCACTGGTCGGAAGTCGGATTTGGAGTCGACTACTTTCACTGTGTGGGTTCTTTCAGTGAGCCAGTTGGCCATCCATCTTGTGACATAGGGATTTATGCCCAGTCCAGTGAGTTTATCTATAATACCAGAGTGGGGGATGGTATCACAAGTCTTGGCGAGGTCAAGCTAAGCTGTTGCACCACCTTACCCTCGTCTATGGCTCTGCTGACTGCTTCAAAGAAGTCAAGCAGGTTTAGGAGGCATGATCTCCCATTTACAAACCCAAATGGAGTGGGGTCCAGAGTTTGGAGGTTACCTATGTCTTTGTTTATAAGCTCCAGGATGATGCATTCCATGGTCTTGCAGACCAGGGTCAGTTGTGGCACCCCCTTTGTGAAGTGGGATAACCATCGCTGTGCACCATTCCATAGGCACAAAGCCTGAAGTGATGCTATGGTTGAACATGTACTTAGGTGGTGTGCCAGTTCGTTCTGTAGTTTGTGCAGAACGCAACCTCGGATGTTGTCTGGTCCCATGGATGCTGTGTTCTTGGCTTTGGAGGGTGCGGTCTTTACTTGTGCATCCATGATTACAAGGGCTTTGCAATCTTCTGGTATGGAGATGGGCTCTTTGGGTGGTGAGGGGGTAAAGTTTGCACTGAACCTGTCTGCCAGGATGTTGGCAATATCAGTTGGTTCTGTAATTTTCATGCCATTGTGCTGTAGCTCAGAGCAGATCCGAGTGTTGCCATTGAGATTCTTGACATAGCTATAGAATGCTTTGTGGTTGTCTTTAGAATCAGTGGCGATTTTATTTTCGTAACTAGCTTTAGAGGATTTTGTCAGGGATCTCAGCTTCTTACTGAGGCTGACCAGGGAGTTCCTGCAATGATGGGATTTTACTCTTTTTTGCAACAGTTTCTCCCTTCTGTTGTAGAGTTTTTTTATGGCAGAAGACCACCAGATTTGGCTTCCTTTTTTTGGAGGATAGCGTCTTGGTTCTGTTGGCGATGGCACAGTCCATGCACTCGTGTATGTGTGTATACATATATCTATCTATATATATATATATATATATATATATATATATATATATATATATATATATATATACACAGTTCAGTGAGTAAAAGAAAATGGCTTCCATTTCTTTACTTTTCTTTTGCCAGCTAAAAAAAAAGAAACAACCTTGTAAGAAGTTATGGATCCACAAAAGGAAGGCACAGTCTTCAAGCAAAACAGTTTATTCTCTTTTCACGCACTCTACATTGTCTCAACTAGAAAGTATTTTTTACACAACATAGGTATTTTTTTGCATGAGTTTTTACTTCCCTATGTTGAAAAAACAGTATCATATATCAGAGATACGCAAGATTTTATTGAAAAAAATTGCAGATTTAAGTTGGGAACAAGGTATGTACTGGATGGTAACAGACATGCAGAGTCTTTACAAAAACATTTTACATGTTCATGGAATGAAGGCCCTGAAGTATTTTTAGGGGACACCTCTTTATCTAGTTATGTGTTGGAGCTTGTTAAGCTTCTGTTTAGAAAATAAGGTACTTATGTATTATCGCAACCAGATTTTCGCGATAATACCACTTACTTCCTGATGTAGAAATCTGACTGTTAGTGTTGTAGAAATGTCAGGGATTGTCTTTTCTTTAACAGTGAAGGTTGTTTTAAGAAGGGTTATCAAGAACAATGGAAAAAGTTAGTGTCGCTGTGGCTGTGTGCACTTTACTGGCAGCATGTGTGGAACTATCTCATTTGTGCATTAATGGTGCTCACAGCCAGAGCAACACTAACTTTTTCCGTTGTTCTTCATAACCCTTCTTAAAACAACCTTCACTGTGAAAAGAAATTCAATTTAAACATAACCATACCTGTGTTGCTAATGTTAAATCACCCTTCCCTCTAACTTTGCATTTTCTTAACGGTTAATCCATAAGCTTACATGCTTTCTTCCAGGAGCTGCAGTAACCAATACAATGACAATACGAACTGAGAGAATTACGATGTAACCATATGTTTCATAATGGGATGATCATATCTGTGTAAAGGTTAAGTGTAAGTACATTTAATTGAACTTTATCTAAGCGTGGAGTGCAATGCAGAGACAGTAAGGACCTTTGTATTTAACTACATCAGACTGCTTTCTCCAGTCGCCAAAAAGTCATGTTTGCATGCCCAACTTCCTTACTCCATAGCACCCCAAAGACAGTAGCTTCTTCATCTGTTCTTCCTTTCAGTCTACAAATCTGTATAGCATTGATCCCTTTGTTAAACAAAATGATCAAACTTATTTCAGAAAAACACAGTTACAGTATAGTTTGTTTAAGGCTGTGCTTTCAATGGTTACAGCTGCCTGACCCTTCACTTTCTCTTTTGCTCCATTTTAGAAAAGTACCATTTCCTGTTTGCAGTGTTCCATGGGAAACTTTGAGAATTGCTATGTAATGTAGTACAACACTGCTGGAAGTATTTACACATGAGCGTTTTCAAACATTATGTCAGTTCAGTGACACACACTTCACTAGACACTTTCAGTTCATATTTCAGCAGGATAACGGCTTGGGAAGGAGCCAGTTCTCCTGCTCAGAATCTGATTGCGATAATACGTAAGTACCGAAAATAAATATTTTATTTTTAACCAAGAAATGTTTCATCAACTACAAGGTACGGCTATGGGGGCATCCTTTGCCCCCATGTATGCCAACCTAATGATGGCATTTTTTTGAAATTAAGAGTATGTTTGGTCTTTTTTTTTAAAAAAACATGTCATTATGTATTTTAGATACATGGATGATTTGATTTTTGTTCGCAGGGGAGGTAATGATCAGGTACAAAGTTTCATTGAGCAGTTATATAATAACCAGTTTGGTTTCAAGTTTAGTGGCTTCCGTTAGGCGAGAGAGTCAATTTTTTAGATTTGGAATTGTGGGGTGAACAAACAGGATTTATTGATAGGAAAGTTCACAGAAAGTTCAAGGGGGGGGTTCACATTTCCTACAGGGTTCCAGCTGTCACCCCCCTCACTTGATTTCATCTTTACCTTACACTAAGTTTCTGAGAATAAGTAAGTTGTGTAATGTAGATAAAGATTTTGAAGAAGAAATACAAGATTCAGTTAAAATGTTTAAACACAGAGGACATGACAAGACAGAAATGTTAGAAGCTTTAAACAGGATTAGAACTAAGCGTTATAAATTAAATATCTAAGCAGAAGAAGAAACTCGGTAAATACACATAATGAGGAACATCCATTTATTGAGTTGATCGATTTTGACAAAAGAAGAGGTAGGGGAGATGCAGGAAATAACAGTACCAACCACACTGATAAGATGATTTACTGTGTGACTATTTACAATGTATTAAGTCAACAGATTGTGCAAATGTTACATTACTATTGGCCTATGTTGTTCAAAGATGGTATTTTGGAACAATGTTTAGTAATCAAACTTTTGATTGCTTATAAAAAGGGCCATAGTATTTCTGATATAATAGTGCACAGTAAATTTCAAATGCCTGACAGATTCAGAGACAGTTTATTTTAAGATATGGCACTTTTAGGTGTGGGAAATGTTATAGCAATAACCCACGCCTGGGTGTGGGTAATGCTGGATTTACCCACGGTTGGCGTGGTTTTGAAGGGAAAGCCCACCATGGGCAAAAAAAAAATTGGGCAAAACGATTGCCACCCAGAGAAATTATTACATTTATTAATTATTATTATTTTAGACATTATTTGGAAAAACTAAACTTGCATAATAAATGCATGTGTTCATGCCCTTTACTGCCCTTCGCAGATGATGTCTGGCATCGAGTATGATGTACTGCCGCCTGCGCATGTACATCAGAGCTGGTACAGAAAGCAGCATCTCCGTTGCTTTTTTTTTTTTTTTTTGTTTATAAGTTTTAACATGAGATAGCTATTTAAAATAAAAAATAGGTGTCCGTTGCTTGCTTTATTTGGAAACTCATTTAAATTAAATTAACACTATGTTAAAAAGTAAAGGGCTACGGAAACTTTAAAAAGTGCTTTTTAATCAAATATGTTAAATTTCTTTAGCGAGATTTGTTTAAAAAATTTAAAAGGGAGATCTCCATTGCTTATTTTAATTGCTAGTCTTATGTAAAATTTGCTTATAACAAGCCGTTGTAGTATTTTAAATGTATAAGTCAATGTTAAAACGGGTTTCCCGGGAGCGGAAATTAATTATACGCAACCCACTTCGCATTTATAATGTCGATTTATAACATAATGTAAATCTATTTGTTTGCATGTTGTAAAGAACTTTCCTACTATTAATTCTGAAATTTTTCCCAAATGGATGTTATACTTGCAATACAGAAGGAATTGTATATATTTTGAAATGTCTGTGTAACAAGTTTTATGTTTTATGTAGGTGAAAGTAAACAAAAGTTTAAAGTGCGTCTTCAAGGACATATAAGGGACCTTAAAAAAGAGAACTGAGATAGTCCTTTAAACATGCATTTAAAAAAAAATCATGCAAGTAATTTTAAACTGTTGCAAGGGTGTGTTTTAGAACAAGTGGGGTCTATTTTATTAGACCCTGTAGCAGTAAAAGAAAAATTGTATAAAGAAGCACTTTTTACTTTAAAATTTGATATCTTGGTTCCCAAGGGTTTAAACACAGAACTTAACTGGAAGCATTTTATTTAATTAATTGTTTAATTGACTGATTGAGTGAGTATATATGGGGTAAGGAAAGTTGCCTTGAATTTGTACTCCTTGAAGACTTAACAAACGAGGCACTAGAGTGTGCGAAAGGAGAATAAACGTTTTTGTTTGAAGACTGTGCCTTCCTTTTGTGCTTCCATTACATTTTATTTGGACTTGTAGTGGCTGCTTGGAAGAAGTTATACCTGTCTTAAAAAATATTTTGTATAAATATTCCTCTGCTGTAGATGTCCAGTCTCTCAGCAACACTTTCTAAGACTAGAACAGTTATAAGGAGGTGTTACTGAAAGAGGGGGGTTATCACTGCTGTGATTCATTATATAAAGGATTGCTATCGTTTAATGTTAGTGTTGATGAATCCGTAGATCTTTTCCAAAGTACTTTTGCATTTTGTCACAGGATCTCTTCTAAGGGACAGTATTTCTGTACAGTGAAGACTGATTCACTGAAACTGACTTTGCTGATGCCTGTAGGATGAAGAATGGAATTGTCTACACTTCCCCTATTTCCATCTCCTTGAGCACCAGTTGTTCACTTCACAAATCCCCAGCTCTGAATTCACGAGATACTGTTTTTCAGGACAAAATTACTGCCAGTGTGGTTTCTAACTGTTTGTGCCAGCAGTGATTCCTTCATTTTTTCAGATTTCTTCCTTTCTTGTCCTTGTGCAATTGTTATATAGGTTTACATTTGCCATTCGCAATAATGAAAATAAACACCGAAACCCAACTCTCCACTCCTACACAATGTCAGCTCAAATGATTGATACATATGAGTCGACATTGTCACCAAAAACATCACGTGATAGCCACATAGGAGCTGATGTAAACCAGACTCCTATACGACAAATCACATTTTGCAGGGGGGCAAGCCCCCCACACCCCCTGCTACTAATATATTCCAACTCTGAGATTGCACTACAGTGGGGATATGGATGAATTTCCACTTCCCACTGTACCACAATCTCTGTACATATAGTCGAACACACTTATGTGAATGCACCACTGCATTTGCATAAGTGTCTTTGACTATCCCATTCACTTTTCATTTTGTGCACGAAATTCTGATTTCAGCATATATACCAACAGAATGTCATATATATATATATATATATATATATATATATATATATATATATATATATATATATATATATATATATATATATATATGTCTACTTCATTTGCCTGACTTCCAATTGACTGACACCCATTTGCCCGAGATCAAATGACATTTCATTTGACCGACACTTCATTTGCCCGACACTTCATTTGACTGACAAGTATTATTGGCAAGTAAATGGAATATGTCCCCTTCCCCACTGTAGTGTGACCCTGGAGTTAGAATATATAGTTAGGGGGGTGTGCCCCCCACAATGAGGGGTGTGGGGGGTGAAGCCACACACTTAATTTCATATTATATTGTTTGGTTTTGCTTTCATATTGCTTAGTAAAAGAAAAGTAAGTGGGGGCTTTGCCCCCACACCCCCCACTGTGGGGGGGCTGTGCCCCCACACCCCCCTAACTATATATTCTAACTCCAGGGTCGCATTACAGTGGGGAAGGGGACATATTCCATTTACTTGCCAATAATACTTGTCAGTCAAATGAAATGACGGGCAAATGAAGTGTTAGTGAAATGAAATTTCAGTCTAATGGGGTCGGGCAAATGGGTTAAGTCAATTGGAAGTTAGGGCAAATGAAGTAGACCCATATATATATATATATATATATATATATATATATATATATATATATATGTCTATATATATATATATAGATATATATATATAAGGTAAAGGGGTGGAGGGGTTGCCCTACACATAGTGGTCACAGGATGTTGCATCCCTGAAAAAAAGACACTTACCTTTGGGTTTCTTCTGCAGATTGAAGCCTACTCAGTTTAACTCAATGTGATGAGTCTTTGGCAAGTTAAACCTCATGAATTAATAGAGGAAACAAATAAAAATTATGTTTCTCATGTCAGAAACACAGCTTTTCAATACAGGTTGAAGCAGTCAAGGATTTCACTTTTCCCAGATGTGTTGCAACTTCAGAGTTAATCCTCGTATGCTGGGGACAAAGTTTCCTGCATGTTAGTGTGGATGGTCTGAGTTGACAAGAAAACATGTTTTTGTTTTAAACATTTGAAGCAGAACAACTGTTGGTGAGGAATAAAATGCTCTGTTTTGTTTGGCTTAATTCTTTTTAAGTTTAAAATGATCCACATTTTGGTAGTCACTTGTTACCCAAATGGTCTCCTGCTTCTGTGTCTGAGATCTTCCTTTACAGTCCCCATTTAAGACCACCTGTTCTATGACTGCTTTGTTTTACTAGGCTTTAATGTCAACTACTTGAACCCTTCCCTCATGGGACAGCAAGAATAATTGGCTGCTGTAAAAGTACTCCGGATTACATGTCATGTTAAAGTCTCCTGTCAACACTGTGTCTTCCTTCTCTTCCATTCTAAATATAACAGAAATTATTTTCCCTCTGAGGAGATGTGAGTACAGTTCCTGCAGTACAGTTACAGCTACTACTGAACCACACAGTGACTCCTCCTTCTTACTTCTATGTATGCTCTGTAGGTTTGATTCCTACCCTGATCTCATGAGCTGCATTAATTTCTGTTTTATCCTTCCTATATGATTTATAACCTGAGTACCCTGGCATGTGTCCATTCCAGTCATGTTCTGTGTGCACTGTGTTCCTGTTGCTATCATATTATCAGTGCACATACAGACAAACACACATACATACGCACATACATATACACAAATGTATGAACATACACACAGATGTACTGCCAAGAAAGTCTAAACATATTACAGATTCCTACATGATACACTGTTACAAAATTCATACTGATCTTGAGTCTGTCAATTCATCAAATCTGGCTTTAAAAATATGAAGTGACTCAACTTGCCTAACTGAGGGCTGAAGACAGTTTCTTACTACAGCCACTCTTTCTGAGAACTAATACATCCTTCACACATACTGGAACTTTGATCACTTCTTAAATTCAACTTAGAAGCTCTGACCAGTATTCCCATTCTTAAAGGGACAGTCCCAGAGATTTTTTGTTTTTATTCTGCTCTTTGTTTACATTTTCATTCTGTCTTTCTGAGCATGTCCCAGCTTTGGCTGCAGGGGTTGGGAGAGGGATGTTTACAGGAAATTTCAATGGTCTTAGATAAATTCTGTCTCAAATTGCAGTTGTAGTTACAACAGCTCTCACTGAGTCATTCATTAGTTTCATCTGTGATTTTTACCCTCAGAGAAATGTAGTCTTTCGGGAATTTTATGAGCAGACATTACTACCTTGCAGTAAAGAATATGAGCAATGCAAAGCAAAAACTTTACTAAATAGAGTTTTCTGTTCATTTCATCTCATATTTTATTTTGAGCAGATTTCTGAATGCTAGCTGTGTTCTGATGTTATGCATGACTGCCACTTGCTCTGTAGAAAGCATCAGAATTATGAAAGTTTTGAACAGTAGTAAAAGCAGTATTCTTTTCTTCATGTTTTCTTTTTTGATCTCTAAATACTAGCCAAGTGGAATGGTTTTCTGACCTGCTATAAAAAATATATTTGTGACACAAACAATAGTTCTATTTTAAACAATGAAGTCCAAAACTTACTATTACAATGGGAGCTGTACAGTATAGCAAACTGTGATAGTTATACATACTAATTATGAGATTGCTTTCCTACAGAGTAAGGATAACATACAGGGGCAGCTCATGCTATCAGACTGCAGCCCCCCAGCTGAAAATGAAAAAGAAAAAAAAAGAAAAAAAAGACAGACTCCACACATTACAAAGCTATGTGTGTGTGAAATGCCCCAGATAAATATACATGGTGGCTCGAGAGACTCAGGCAACAGTAGTGGTTAGAGAATAACTTAGGCTTAAACCCTGTACCTTGGGTGCAGGTAGCAAGATCCTAAATTCCCTGCCCACCATCAGTCATGAAAACTGCTCAAAATTTTGCCTTATATTTTTGTTCTGTTCTTTTCCTCATAAACTCTGTGATTTTCCAGATTTAATTCACTAAATAATGACAGGCATTTGAATTTCAGACTTCATATTCTTCAGAAAGAACATGGTAACACAAAACCTTTTATTCTAGCAATTTTCTAAGTTACGATCAATATTTGAAATTTTGCCTATTTTTGGGTCTGTATTCCCCCATTTTTGTCTTTTTCCAGGTTTTTTTTTCTAAGAGATTGAGAGCTATGGTGAGAACTAAATTCATCGAATATGTTTGGGGGCTGTATTCCTCATTATTGGCTTTGTCCAGGTGTTTTGTGCTAAGAGGTTGAGAGCTACTGTGAGAACTGAATTCACTAAATGATATCCATTTAAGTTTCAGTCTTTCCATATTTCAAGAAAGAGTTGATTTGGCAGAGTGGCATGTTGTTCTGACTGTAATACACAGGGTCCTGGGTTCAAGACTTGGCAGTGAAATGTATGGTGGTAACACAGCATTTTATTCTAGCAACTTTCCAGGATTATGCAAGCAATGTTTAAAATGTATCCCTGTTTTTTGGGCTTTGGCTTTTTTTCCAGATTTCTTGTGCTGCAAAGTTGAGAGATACAGTTGAGTGTCGAGTGGATTTTTAAAAGGAGCTGAGAGCTTCAGCGGAAGAGAAGTTTAGTGCTGCTTATGCTGACTCTACTTACATTGTTAATAGCACAACAGGTAGTGTACTTGCTTTTGATGCAGAAGGCTGTGGGCTCTACTCCCACAGTATGTAGATACATTGCTGATACTGTACTGTGTTGTACTTTTAAAGGGGATGGATGCTGCAATCCTGAAAATCTCATCTTTGGTGGAGATACCTAGTAACTATGAACCTGTTATCAGTTTGACATACATTCCTTATTGCAATATTACTAACATCATTTTTTAATGTAACATAGGCAATTGATTTCTCAAGGGCAACAGGCACTTTATTTGTAGATGAAACAATGAAATATAAAGTTGTTTGCTAGCAGCAACTTCTTCATTAGTTACAGATCTCTTTAATGTTGAATTATTTAGATGACTCTTACTTCTGCAGAGATTGTGCATATTTACTGATACTGGTGAATTGTAGAAGTTTGAGTAGACTTTTATGATGGAAATATTCTAAATTCGGCAGTTTTGTCATTATTAGTGCATGCATTTTGTTTCATTGTTTACTGGAAAAAATATTCAAAACAATAAATTTAAAATGCCCTCTAACAACTGTACTGTATTATACAAGGAATATAATTTAATACAATCAGGAAGGTGTATCAAAAAACACATGTATGTTTCCTGTGCAAGGGGCCTATGATTTGAAAACAGCCCAAAGTTAATCTTTATCTGCCACTGGCCAGATGTATTTTCTTTGAATGTGGGTTTCAATGCTGTTTCAATGAATGTGAGTTTCAAGGGCAGAAAAATTTTAATGCTAAGTCTATTTCATTGTGAGACCACATTGCATTGTTTAGCAGATGTCTATCAGTGTTTGTGCTGTAAAATGTAAAATAAAACTTTTAAATGAAATCCAAATCATAGTAGAAGTAAAGCAGTATGCACATTACAGTGTTTATGGTAAATGTGGTAAAATAGCCAAATAATGGGCCACTGGAATGGCTGCAGGGGGGAGGTCCCATTCAACCAAACTCAAAGACAGCCCGTCTGAACTATATCTTTCAACTGTCCAGATTGTTGCAGAAGGAATCGATTTTTGCTTCTTATTTTTGGTTTGTTACTCATAAAATGTGTGGTTTTCTGGCAAATCATTTAGGAATTAAGTCACTAAATAACAACAGACATTGAGTTTCAGACTTCATACCCTTCAGAAAAATGCATGCTAAAGCAAGACCTGTTATTCTGTCAACTAGGTTTATACAAGAGCAATTTTTAGTACTGTTTGTATGTTCCCCTAATATATTTGGCCTTGTCCAGATTTCCTGCATTGAGGTTGAGAGGTACTTGCAAATAAATCACTTTATAGACTTGGGTATATCCAAACCTCTCAATTGTCCCTGATTTTGGCTCACAGTGTTGCTTTCCCCCTAATAATCCCTCAGAAAAATGGCACATTTGGAAGAAATTGTGTAGGGTTTACGATTAATAAATAATTGTAATGATCAGAGTTATGGATTATGTTTAATTTCAGAAATGCATGTAGATTCTTATTTTGTCAGCTGCTCAAGTTAACAGTACTAATATTAAAATGTGACCCTTCTTTGACAGGTTCCCAGCTGTATTGTGTGGCTATTTTATATTTTTGCATCACATTTTGGTCCATTTTTCATAAAATTGTGGTTTTCTTGCAAATTAATGGCAAATCATTAAAGATTGAAGTTAGAAAGTAATGACAGACATTTGAGTTTCAGATTTCATACCCTTCAGAAAATTCATACTAATGTAAGACCTACAATTCTACTATCTTTCTAAGCTTATAAAAGCAATATTTAAAATTGTCCTTATTTTTGGGCCTTTGTCCCATTTCTATTTATGGTTTTGTACAGATTTCTTGCTCTGAGGTTGAGAGGTATGACAAATGTGTCAGGGCCATCATCGTCAGCCAGAGACATTTCAAATTGTGACATACTTGCTGTACCCCACACCCCATGTAGTGACTGTGGATGTTTCCAAGCAAGGCAAGGAGCAGTTATGCAGTGTAAGTGTGCAGAGTATTCCCCCATCCAAGGTAGACAGAAGTACGACAGTGGCTTTTCATCTGTCTTTGATTTTGCAGAATGTTCTGGTTTTCTGTCATATTTTATACTGTTGATTTATGCTTCTTCTTACTCAGAAAATGCATGTTGTTGCAGTACCTGTTGGTCTGTGTTTAAGTAGCAATGCTTTAATAACCATCAGGTAAGCTTGTCTGAGATTGTAAGATGCAAGAAAGCTTTAATAAGCATACTGTTAAAGAATTGCCAACATTGAAAGCCTTTTTGTTGTTGCCATGCAGATAATATTTACATAACTAGATAGCATATACGCCTCAGGTATTGAAATGCATATGACAGTATTTGTAATAAAGGACAGGATTACAGTATTTTCAGAACCTAATTACATTTGTTGGAGACTTGCAGTCATCTTTGCAGGCTTTACCCGTAAACTAAACAGAATGCCAATCTATCATGTGTGGTCCATAACCTGTCCAGTAATCCTTTAAGCAATTTATCTTGAGCTTGTTTCTTGTTTGCTGTTCATTTTTTTACTTTGATCACGTGTTCCCCATGAAACAAGTAGATAGTTGTTGTCAAGCAGCAGATCTTTTTTGGATAAGAAACATTTTTACAAGTGGGGATATCACAGAGATTGCTACTTTCAGCATGTTACTTGGTACTTTTATAAAGCTGAATATGAATTATAATTAGAACTGCAGTACAAGGAGAAGTGGTTTGAGTTGAGTGCTGCTTGTTTTTTTATACTTGATTTTGACTGGCATTCCAGTAATGTATTTAAAAAGTAATTTATTTTTTCATGCCTTTTTGTTTCCATCTAGATATTAAGTAAGTTGTCATGTAGCCAATGCATTGAAAATTTTTTTCTTCTATACTTCATTTTGTCTTGACTGTACTCTCATAATGATGGTTTGCCACCCAGGGCAGTGTATTTAATTAAAGTCCCAGTTTTTGTGTTTTTTAGCATAGCTCCACCCCTTTCAAGTTGGACACACCCCTTCTTGTTGGCCCCACCCATTCATCTGTCTCCTGCAGCCCCTCTTTAATTTGAAGTCATCAGCCGCCACTGAGAATACATCAAGACAATGCTAAAATTTAGTATGAATTTACTAAACTGTACTCTTGCAGTTATGCTATGCACAATAAATAAAGGAAATAAAGAACTGCACAATTAAGATAAGCTTTTTTGACAAGTTCATGAAAAAGTAAACACTGAGAGTCTTGCCTAACCACCCCCTCCACAAATAAACACAAAAATGTAATAACCTTATTGTTTCCCAGTGATTGGGGACTGAAAGCTTTAAAAGGAACTGAATATTGTTAATTGTGTTCACCAGAGGGAATGAAAACAGGGCTGCACAAAGTAAACTGAAACCAGGAGTAGGGTTGATGATGACATGGTAAGTGGGTTGTGACACCTGGGAGGTATCAGGACAAGTTACTTTTGATCAGAATTTTAGACTGTGGGATTGTCCCTAACATTAAAACAGAAGCTCATCACTGTTTACACTGTGAAAAAAATAACTTTCTTCCATTAATGCCATCAGTTCAGGTAACTTTTAGTTTAGGCCATGTACATTGGTGCTAATTGCCTTCTATTTCCCTACTGATTCACCACTTTAACTATTCCTTGGGTATATTGTCTTTGTTTTCTCCCCATAACTGTTTTTGATCTTTCTTGTATAAATCCACACTTTTAGAATTTATTTTGTTGTCTGATGTCATTCCCATTTTCCAATCCATGATTCCCAGACTCTTTCTTCAATGACCTAGCCATGCTTAGTTCATCTCAACAGCACTTAGTACAAGACTGTGTGAGTAGCACAGTTTTGCTGGCAAATGGGTGGAACAGTGGTGCAGCAGTTAGCATTGTTGCATCATAGCACTTGGTTTTGTACTTTGACTCCTGGGCTGGGGTGCCTTTTATGCTGAGTCTGCATGTCCTCTTTTGGACTGCAAAGTTTTGGCCTCTTTTCATATAACAAAGACATGCTGTAACTGAACTGGCAATTCTTCAGACTGAACATAAATTTACATGCAGTGTGTGTGTGTGTGTGTGTGTGTGTGTGTGTGTGTGTGTGTGTGTGTGTGTGTGTGTGTGTGCGTGTGCGTGTGCGTGTGCGTGTGCGTGTGTGTGTGTGTGTGTGTGTGTGTGTGTGTGTGTGTGTGTGTGTGTGTGTGTTTGTGTGATGGACTGGCATCCCATCCAGAAGCAATTTCTCTGTTTTGTGTCCATTTAATACTTGAATAGACTATGGCTCCCTTCTGACATTGAATAAAGTGGGTATCAGAAAATTAATTAATATTTTACATTTTGTGACAGCTATCCTCTGTAAATCTCATCCTGTAGAAACAACATTGTTAACAAACACTAATAAATATATAATAGTGGGTCTGAGAACCTTTTTCTCAGACATAACGGCAATGATTTTGCATTGTATTTGACCTTTCACCATGATTTTACTTAACCTTTAAAGTGATATGTATCGATGTACTATCCATTAACTTTGTCTATTGTTTTTAGTAGTTCAACTTCTATCTGAATAATTTGTCTCTGTAAAATTTTTACTTGTTATGTTATAGGTTCATAGGTTCATAGGTTGATACTAGGCTATCTGCCCTAGGGCATTTATAAGCCTAGCCAGAGTGTGTTTGGCTTTCACTACCCTTTTAAGGTTAGTTTACTGTGCCTCTGTCTAGTAGGGACACAGAAGAGATCCCAGGGGTAAACCTATGATCTCCTATCCACTCGTGAAGATTTCTCTTGAAGAGGGTCATTGAGAGGCTCTGCCTAACATGGATTGGGATTTTGTTCCAGAGGGAGGGGAGCCTCTGGGATATGAATATGTCCCTCCAGCATGTCCTATTTATTTCTGTGCTGAGGTTTAAGTCCCTGGAGCGTGTAGCTCTAAGGGATTTGGATTTCCTGAGGTGGAGCATGTCCATTAATTCTGGGTTGGACATGGCTTTATACATCAGGCACAGATCGCCTCTGAGTAGGCGGTAAGCAGCTGAGTAGAGCTGGAGTTTCTTTAGCCTAACTGCATAGGGCATCTGTTTGAGTCCCTTGATCTTCTTGGTGAGGTACTTTTGGGGTCTTTCCAGTTGCTGCAGGTGTCGGGTAAGGTACATCCCAAATGGGGCATTGTATTCAATTATGGGCCTGATGAGTGATGAGTAGAGGGGCACAATGACCTCTCTTGATCTAGATGTGAACCCTTTTGTGATAAGGTGGGCTATATAGAAGGTCTTTCTAACCACTTTGGCAACATGATTGTCAAAGGAGAGATTGCTATCTACTTGGGTCCCCAAATCCCTAATTACTTCTTCCATACTTAATAGATTACCACCTATGTGGTAATTTGTGGGCACTTTGTTTTTCCCAAAGGGGATGACTATGCACTTTTTGGCATTTAGCTTTAGGCCATGGCTCTGGCACCAGTTATCCATCTCTGTGAGACCCTTTTGGAGGATGCTTGTGTCAGTCAGCAAGTTGATTATGGCACCCAGTTTGCCGTCATCTGCGAACTTGGTCAGCCATAGTCCTCCTTGGTCAGCCATAGTCCTCCCGTGTTAGCCTGTACCTCAGAGAAATATATACCGAACAAGAGAGGTCTCAGGACTGAGCCTTGTGGGATGCCACTTGTAACTGGTTTAGAGTCTGACATGGCACCTGCAATTCTGACCCTGTGGGTTCTATCCCTGAGCCAGTTTGCAACCCATCTTGTGACATAGGGGTTGATATTTAAGCTGGTGAACTTATTTATGATGCCCGAGTGGGGTATTGTGTTGAAGGCTTTTGCGAGGTCCAGGTAGGCTGTGTGGACTACCTTCCCTTCATCTATGGCCTTGGTGACTGTTTCAAAGATGTCGACCAGGTTCAAGAGGCAAGATCTGCCCTTAATAAAGCCGAATTGGGTAGGATCCAGTGTTTGTAGGTTCCCAATGTCTTTGTTTATGAGTTCCATGATGATATGCTTTATAGCTTTGCAGACCAGGCTAGTCATGCTTATAGGGCGATAGTTTCTGGGGTCCGTTGTGGCACCACCATTGTGGAGTGGGACCACTGTTGCTGTACGCCATTCCTTGGGTACATATCCTGTAGTAAGGCTGAGACTGAACAGTGACTTTATGTGAGGGTTCAGTTCTTCTTGGAGCTCATGTAAGACACAGCCCGGGACACCGTCCTGTCCCATTGATGCTGTGTTTTTTGTTTTGGAGAGGGCAGCTCTCACCTGTGCATCTGTAATGTCAGGGAGGCTACACTCTGTTGGGATAGACATTTGCTCTTTTGGAGGAGAAGGAGGGGAGAAGTTTGCACTGAACCTGTCTGCCAGGATGTTGGCAATGTCTGTGGATTCAGTGTTTTTTTTTTGTCATTTTGCACTAACTCAGAGCATATCTGGGAGTTGCCACCCAGGTTCCTGACATAACTAAAGAAGGCCTTGTGATTATCTTTAGCGCCTTGTGCAATTTTACTTTCGAAGCTGGCCTTAGATGATTTTATGAGGGATCGTAGTTTCTTGCTAGTACTGATCAGAGATGCCTTCCCTTTTTGGGATTTTTCTCTATCATGTAGTAGCTTCCTCCTTCTGTTGTATAGCTTATTTATAGCTAGGGTCCACCAGACAGGTTTCCTGCCTTTGGAGGAGTGAGTCTTGGTTTTATTTGGGATGACATGATCCATGCATTCCTGTAGGTGTCCATAGAATGCGTTTGTAAAGGATTCTGCGGTTTGGGCCATATTTTCCACTGGCCCGGGGGCTTTGAAGGATTCCACCTCGGTTTTGAGAAGTGTGAAGTTTGCTTTTGAGAAGTTCTTCACCGTGGTTTCCTTGGCTGGGGGTGGGGATGGGATATGGATGTCCAGTGAGATTAATTTATGGTCAGATCTTACCAATGAGGGATGAATAATATACTTAAAACAAGTGACGATTTCTAGTGTATATCTTAGATTTTTTTAAATAGAATATGTTTCTAGTGAAGAACTGGTTACAGTTTCAGTGTGGAATATAAATCAATAATATTGCTCTATGTAAATGATTAGTGTAGTGGTAGTTGTCTAATTAATTAATTGTTTTATGTCTGTGATTGGTCATTGATTTCTATTTAATGAAGTAGTATGTGGTTTGTAATGTATTCTGATGAAGGCTACACTGTGCATAGCCGAAAGCGCTTAATAAACTTGTTATACAGAAAAACAACCCATCTTGGACTATAGCCTGGATATATTTGTTTTACACACTTTTACAGTATGATGCTTTTGCACCTGTGGTATAGTCCCCAGGTCACATCCCACCCATGTGGTGTCATGCCCTGCCCCAACACCATTCCTCCTCCATTCCTGGCAGTGATGCAGACAAACAGTTTTTCTCACATTACTGCTAGTTTTATTTAAATTTTCACTGAAGTTCAATATAAGTTGATGCATGTGAAAAGGATGGTTTGACTGTTTTCTGAATAATTAAACTGTTGGCTGTAATTCAGCATAATGTGGAAGTCAAGTAGATGGAACCCAACACCACAACAGTCAATTATCCATATTTTTACAGTAAATAACTCAAAAAGATGGTTTTCTTTAGTGTAAGTATATGACACTTTGGGAGTGGATGCTCCCAATGATAAAACATTTCCTCCTTCTCACTGGGCAAAGAGAAAAAAAAATAAAGACTGATAAGCTGTTTGCTTTTAATAAGGGAGGACAGAGAATAAGGGTGGTGTTTAGGTTTTATTTTATGCTAGTACAGTGGTACACCAAAACTCCGAAGGGTGCATTTTTTAACTGAGGGTCACTGTGGTTCTGAGTACCTCTGAACATAGCTGTCACCTTTCCATCTCTAAAATGTGGCACACTATCTCTCATAATGTGGAACAAACAGGCAAAATATGGAGCACTTACTAACAGTTTACTGACAATTTTATGTGAGAAGCTCATAGAATGGTTAAAATGTGTTAGTTTATACTTAGAAATGGGTATTTTGATGGATTAATATGATTCATTGCTATTTACCACGGATATCAGTTAAAAAAACTCTTTTAGCACTGAATGTGTGACAGACTCTTTCAATATGGAACTGTGAGAAACATGGACTTTTTAAGTTTAAAACGAGAGACATTCCTCATGACAAGATACACTCGGCAGATATGCGCCTAGCACTGGGAAAAATGGTGTGTTTCACGCACTTTGTACTGAAACATGGGGGGGATCTACAGTGTAATGCAAGGAACAACATTTCCAGATACTCAAGTACAGGTCAACCACCCATAGTGAGTATAAGGGTGGTATGATGTGTTTTAAAACAATCACTGGGGTTTGAGGGACTAAATCACAAGGCAGGAAGGGGGGGGGCATTAAAACATGTTTTCTTGCATTTCTATGAACTAAATTTGCAGAACATAAATAACTTTTTTTTTTAACTGGAACACTTCAGTTTCTACACTGTCCATATTTTGCAAAATGAAATTAAAACCAGGTCCATAGCTCTTTTCAGTGGACAGTGGTATTTAAAATATGTCAGTATACATAGACCTGGCTGCATTATTAAACTAGTTTCTAGAAAACAAGTTTGCCCTGAATGATAAGGGTGTAGTGGAAGAAACCATAATGATTATCAAAACAAGAAGATGTAATGTATAATCTGGAGGACTACAGGTCAAGGTAAGAAAGTATTTCATGAAGGAGGATAGTCCAAGTGATCATAACAGAAGGAAAAAAACTGTGAGGGAGAATTCAAAATGCACCATCCGTGACCCTTTCTAATAAAAATAACTAATAAAAATGTTAGAACAAAATCAGAAATAAAGGACTGCAGTATTTATGGAAACAAACAGGTTGTGTGAGATATTTCTATATCTAGTTTCTCATATTCGATGGTTGTACTATTTCCTCCATGTTCTTTCTGAGAATTTGGTTAAGATTCCTTCCAAACAAAGTACTGCACTGACTTTATGATGGGATGTCTCTCCCTCTCTCTCTCTCTTTCCCTCTATCTCCCATTACCCATTCTGAAAATTATTGGATAGCATGAAAGGTAATTTAATTTTACAAGTTCAGTGCATGTACTTGTCAGATGACACTACAGATATTACAGTTTCACAGCTGCAAGAAGTCATCATAATGCGAAAATTCCAAATGATCTTATGATATTGTAAACTGCAGTAGACAAGTGCCTTGGGTACCTTTAAACAGAAATTAGAAATACATATCACATTAAAAATACAAATAATTTCAGTATAAACTGAGTTTAGTATCTGGTACACTTTTTACAACTTTCTTTCTAATATTTAAAAAAATTATGGGAAAGCATGAAAAATGAAGTACTTTTTGGTCTTTTTATAGAATTATAGAACACTAGGTGACATTGTGCCTTTAAGAAGTAGCTCTTTTTAATTTCCCTCATCTTAGAAAAGTTTGTTTGTTTTTAATAACACCCCTCCTTTTCCATGCTCTATGGATTGAAGAAATAGCGTGTAATCGATTATTCAGGGAAATTTGGAACAGTGGTACAGCCAGCTGCCTCTGTTTTCTCCCCCGGGACCTTGCACTTGCTCTCCCCAAGTTCGCTGTCTCATATTAAAATGAGGAACACAAATTAATATTATCCATTCACAGCTGGGCCAGTTCTTATGTTGCCTGACCATGGGGGGCATTTTGTGTGTGTTTCTGCACATCCGTGCATCACACCACTTAGAACACTTGCACCAAGATCAGAGTAATTTTAGTCGGCATCAGTAAGATAGTAAAACACGGAAACAAGGACACCATCCATCCAGTGGCACCCCCAGTCATAGAGTCCTTCAAGTTCTGCATAACAAGATGCCTTCCTGCATCTATTAAGTGCTGTAAGTGGCTCTTTTATTTCATTTACAGTGGATGGGTAACCCTTTAGAGACCTTCCTAGATTTGTTTTGACAATAATAATGTTTAGGACTGCTAATCTTTTATCTTTTCGCATTCATTCATTGCTGGGTGCACTGTCATCAGTTCTGTAAAGGGGGCTCCTCCCATAACAGTCTCATAACTAAGCCAGTATAACTACTGACCATCTTTCTTTGTGTATGTAAATGCACACATGATGATTTAAAGCAGAAACGTCATTAAAGGCCTCCTGCATTCCATATAATCACTGACAAAACTGACTGACAATAGCCCTAACACATGATGTACTTCAGCTTAATTTATATTTAGTCACAGGAATCATTGTAATACTTACTGTCATTGTGTGTTTTCAGTGCACAGAAATTATAGATTTTTAACCAGGCATTAACTGCATTTGATAAATCTTGACATTCTTTTGTGTCTTCAGTATTCCTGGCAACTTAGCATGTTTGCATTCAATTCAAAATAACTTTGTATTTCAGGATTTGTTCAGAGACAGCTATAGATATGGCTCTGTGCTCTGAAGCATTTTTTTTTTATATCTGTCCAGGACAAGCAATGCCCTTTATGTATCAAATGTTTTTGCCACAACTTGTCAGACTACCCGTGACATTATGAAAGGTGTTTGTAATTCATTAAGAAGTCCTTTGAAGTTAATTGTAAGACTTTGGCAGCTGCAAAAAAGACAAAGAGGAAAATGACATGATGTACAATCAAGGGAACAATAAATTGCAACATGTAGGATGCAGTTTCTGCATTCACAAGCTAGTGTCCGAGGCATTATTTGTTGCTTTATGCAAGTTGTTCAGAGAGTCAGTTACCCAGGTCAGACAGACACAAGGCATGAAGGCACAGAGCAGGAACAGAACTTGGCCTACTTTCAAGGTCTGAAGGGTAGATAACAGATAGGGTGTAGTCATGTTTATTATGGGATATAATAACGAGAGCCTCTCCATCAAGTTTCTCTTGCTCAGCATTCTACTTGTTAACCTGGCAAACAGGTCAAGTCCTGTTTCACTAAGCATTATCATGTATGAAGAGGAGAACAGGTCCCTATGCAGAGGTCAAGAGTTCTCTATATAGGGATTAAGCTGTTCCCCTACCTATATAATTGTGATCCCAATGCCAATATATGTAACTAACAGGGATTGTGGGAGATGCAGTCCCCTAAATGGGAAGTAAAAGGAGATTTACCACCTGCAAAACTGTTTATTTTTGACAAACTGGTTAATGAGTGATAATACTGCCGTCGCTATTATGGATCAGCTCCAGAGACCACAGTATTAACAATAAAACTAGAAAGATTTATTAGTCCTCACTCTTCTGCACCATTTTGTGTGGTCACCAGGGGTTCTTTATGGAGACAAACGTACATAGCTATTTGCATTTCTATGTTATACCAGCCAAAGACTGCTATTGGCTTCTCTGTAGGTTCATCTGAGGTAAGATGCTTGCTGCAGAAGTGTCTGTCTCTGTCGGTGCTCTCTTTGATGTGGATATGAACCTGCTTCACCACTGGTCTCTTCCGTCCTTATTTTGGTGGGGGTGTCATATACCTATTTACTTTGTATTCTGCATAAATCGAAAGGTATAGCTGAGGGGGCAAGGACAGCTGTCAGGATCCCTCCCCTTTCTCATCATGCAACATGTATGCTGGGCTGTCCAGTTCTTCTTTACCATACTTTGTGTTAGATACTGGAGAAAATGGCTCCCAGGCTGCCCTTTATTTTTGGGCCAATTTGTCCATGAATTTCATCAGCTAATATGTGTGTGTACTCACACTTTTTCTCTTATTTTCTCTGCATTCTTATTTGTTTTTCATCATGAACTTAATCAATATCAGCATTTGTATCCACTTAAAAAGAGTAAATAAAGGAAGAACATGGAAACTCTCGATACTTTGAATCACATGATGTGAAAGTCAGATCCTGTGATAAGTACCTGTACAAGAATGTAACAGTCATTTGGGTGATATAAAATCAAAGGTGTCAACAGAGAAATGACTATATATCTGTATCTTTGTGGAACTCAAACCTAAATTTTAAAAATAATAAAAAAAAAATCTAAATCCTGACTGAAATGATTTGCAGGTAGCTAGTAAGGTCATTCATTCATTCATTCATTCATTCATTCATTCATTCATTCATTCATTCATTCGTTCATTCGTTCATTCATTCATTCGTTCATTCATTCATTCATTTATTCATTCATTCATTCATTCGTTCATTCGTTCATGCGCTCATTCTCAGATCCCTATTTTATCCAGTTCAGCGATGTCTATGTCGAAGGGTGAGCTTATTACAAAATATTTCAGTAGTAAACCTTGTGAAACAGTAGAGTGATTTGGACTTCAATGCCTTGCGAGGGGAGTAGTGGCAAATAAAAATGTGCAAGATTTGTAAATTAGATAGCAGTAACATTAACACAGTGCACAATTAAAACTAAGGGTATGTCCTAAGACTATGGAATGCTGCAAAAGCAATCAGCTCTCAACAGCCCAAGATTTTTGCCTCATATGTTTTAGTCTCGTCCTCATAAAATATGTGGTTTTTCCACCAAATTATTGAGGAATGAAAACAGTAAATAATGACATACATTTGAGATTCAGACTTTATATCCTTCGGAATATTCATGCTAACAAAACTTGTTATTCTATCTGCTTTCTAAGTTTATAAGAATAATGTTTAAAATCTGCCCATATTTCTCAGCCTTTGCCCCCATTATATTAGGCTTTTTCCTGATTTCCTGTGCTATGAGGTTGAGAGGTATGAAAGTAATACACGTTTTGGATGCCTTGGTAAATGAAACACATCATTCAATGTATGCTTTAATGTATTTTTGGTAGAACTAGACACATAATCAAAATGCATAAAAAAGAAACTAGAAATCTTTCCAAAAATATATATATTAAAATACTTGAAGGGAAGCTTGACATTAGTTGCTCACATAATATTCCTGTTATGATGCAAAGTACAGAGTGTGCTCTCTGGCTTTAGAAGGTACTGTGTATGACATGCTGTTTTATTTATTGCTATTTACAGTACTACTAAGCACTGTCTGTCAGTGCAGAGTTAACTGTGCTTGCTAAAGTTGCTTTATCTGTACAAGCTACTGCATTTTACTTCTAGTACTACATTACAGTTTAAGCAGAATTGTCTTCTACTCTGCTTACAGGGCTCAGTTACCCGTGTTTGTTAAAAGTTGCTTTATCTGTACAGTCGATTGCAATTGCTCCTAGTGCCTCATTACAGTTTTTTAAGTGTTTCTTTTCTGTTCTGCTTACAGGGCTCGGTTAACTGCTTGTTAAAAGGTGCTTTATCTGTACAAGCTATTGCATTTACTCCTAGCGCTCCATTACAGTTTCTTTTTAGGATTGTTTTCTGTTCTGATTACAGGGCTTAACTGTGTTTGCTAATATTTGCTACTTCTGTAAAACCTACTGCATTTACTTTTAGTACTCTGCTTTCATGACTTAGTCAACTGGGAATACTGTTATTGCTACACTGATTATTTATTGTCTGTGTTATACCTCACTTAAATCTCTGTTTTTCTAGGGTTTTGCTAGGTCTGGTTCCTCATGTGTCTTTTCTTACTTTCCTGGTCTAACCTTTTGTATGTGTTCCCCCTTATGTCTTGCAGCTTCCTCTGATGGGTTAAACACTCTGTGGTCATCCCTGCCCAACAGACTTGCCCAGCAAAATATCTTGTGAAAGACTGTAAATCTGCTTCAGTTACCTGCCTGAAGCAGCTCCAAAACCAAACTGAAGAGCACAGCTTTCTAAACTGTAGGTGATCCTTCCAATGCAATTTATCCACACTCTGAATCTGTTTTTAAAACGATCTGCTTTTAAAAACGGAAACTGCTTCTTATTCAAAGTATTACTACAGGGTAGATGAGCATACACACAGGTTAGTTTTTTTCTGGCTGTACTAACTTACTTTGGCCACCAGGCAGCAACACACTGCCAGCAGTCTACCACTGCACTACAGGGAAGCAGATATACTAAACTTACCCCAGTTTGGCTGGTTTTTCCTGCTATCCCTGATTAAAGCTCACTGATTGTTTCTGTAATCTCGTGGTGGCTGAGCCCTACTCCGTTCACCTCGCTACGCTCGGCTCACTCTGCTCCCCTACCCTACCCCCAATACCCACCCGCCCCACTACTTCAACATTTATTCTAACCCGCAATCGCCTGACCACTCCATACAGCCACTCACCTGCAATGACCCTAACCACACCCCTAATGTACCACTTGCATCCAAATACCACAAACCCAAACTATGCAGGCCTTACTTTCATCTCTCCTAACCCTCACAACTCTAACCTATGTTACATCCTTACACACAAACACACCACTACCACATAACACCTACCATACAACACATACCTTCACACCTGTTATTACACACATAAGCTTTCCTATAGCCCCCCTCTTTATTTAGTGACAACAAAATACTATTTTTACGTAACAAGTATGTTTCACTATTTTACACTAGAAAAACATCAAGTAAACTCCACATAGGTATTCTACAAACTACCAAGCTTCAACTTATATTAAAGAAATACCTCCTTACCTTGGGGGATATTCACCCAAATTCAGGGCCAAGCAACATTGTACCCTCAAACAAACACACTGCAGATCTACTCATCATCAGGCTTAACTCTTGCAGTATATCAAACAAACTTCCTCACTTACATGCATTCATAACTCACTACTCCCCCGACATCCTTACCATAACAGAGACCCTCACAGTATATCAAACAAACTTCCTCACTTACACGCATCACTACTCCCCCGACATCCTTACCATAACAGAGACCTGGCTAAAACCCAGCACACAGAACGAAGAAATCCTCCCTCCAGGATATAACATCCTACAGGTAGATAGAACAGGAAAGAAGGGTGGGAGGGTTGCAATTGTCTATAAAAATACAATTTCTCTCCAACCTCTACTAACTCCTCTACCTAACTTTAATACTGCTGAGATCGTAGGCTCTGTCCTACTGTTAAATAAGAAAAAGAGCATCAATATTCTCTGTGCATACATCCCTCCAGGTAATAACAATCCAATAATTGGGGAGATTCACTATCCTCTGTGCATACATCCCTCCAGGTAATAATGATCCAATAACTGGGGAGATTCAATATCCTCTGTGCATACATCCCCCCCAGGTAATAATGCTCCAATAATCGATGAGATTCAGTATCCTCTGTGCATACATCCCTCCAGGTAATAACACTTTAATAATTGAGGAGATTCAATATCCTCTGTGCATACATCCCTCCAGGTAATAACGCTCCAATAATTGAGGAGATTCAATATCCTCTGTGCATACATCCCTCCAGGTAATAACGCTCCAATAATTGGGGAGATTCAATATCCTCTGTGCATACATCCCTCCAGGTAATAACACTCCAATAATTGAGGAGATTCAATATCCTCTGTGCATACATCCCTCCAGGTAATAACACTTTAATAATTGAGGAGATTCAATATCCTCAGTGCATACATCCCTCCAGGTAATAATGCTCCAATAATCGAGGAGATTCAATATCCTCTGTGCATACATCCCTCCAGGTAATAACGCTCCAATAATTGGGGAGATTCAATATCCTCTGTGCATACATCCCTCCAGGTAATAACACTCCAATAATTGAAAAGATTCAATATCCTCTGTGCATACATCCCTCCAGGTAATAACACTTTAATAATTGATTTGATTCAATATCCTCTGTGCATACATCCCTCCAGGTAATAACGCTCCAATAATTGAGGAGATACAATATCTTCTGTGCATATATCCCTCCAGGTAATAACGCTCCAGTAATTGGGGAGATTCAATATCCTCTGTGCATACATCCCTCCAGGTAATAATACACCAATAATTGAGGAGATTCAATATCCTCTGTGCATACATCCCTCCAGGTAACATCTCTCCAATAATTGGGGAGATTCTACAATGGTCAAAAGATAATCTCCCACAGGAAACTATTTTATTAGGTAACCTAAACACTGACTGGCTAGCCTGTAACTCTAGAAACCCTACTAACTACATCAACCTATATGGATTTTCTCAACTCATTCAAGAACCAACTAGAGTAGACAAAAAAATCCAATAAGGAATCTATACTAGATTGGACATTAGTACATTACCCTGAGCCTAATTACCAAGTAGGTAGTCTACCAGATGGACTTAGTGACCATCTCCCTACTTTCCTCATACGAAAACGTACTAACTTACCCAAACCTACAGTCTATAGACAAGTCAGAAACGATCGCAATGTTAACCCTCTAGAACTCAACTCTATATTAAAACAATTTAACTGGGAACCACTGTGCAGCCTTGACCTAGACTGAGCAGTGGACTATTTTAATAGTACTCTTATTAACATCCTTGATTCAGTTGCCCCAGTAAGAAAAATTAGAGCTAAGCAACACTGTGCTCCTTGGCTTACTAAATCCACTAGACCCCTATTAAAAAACAGAGACAAGGCATGGAAAATCTGGAAGAAAGATAACACTAGTCTATCCAAACAAAACTATCAACACCTTAGGAAACAGGTCATAAAACAAACAAAGCTTGATAAACCAAACTACTTTCTAGATATACAAAATAAACACTCCAGTAACCCCCAAAAGTTCTGGCATGCAATAAACTCCCTACTAAAACCTGGTAAAACCTCCACACCAGCTCCCACCTCCACCTCTACAAAAAGATATAGCCTCCCAATTTAATCACCACTTTACTGAATCCATTAAATCACTATCAACTCAACTTTCCAAAAATAGCTACTCATCCATACCAACTCCTAACAACTCACATCCCTTTACATTCTCTTCTGTCTCAACCTCAGCAATAAAAAAATACCTCTTAAAACTTAAACCCACTACTCTTGCAGCAGATGGTATACCTGCTCATTTCCTAAAAAATGGCTGCCAACTCTCTATCCTACCCAGTTTCAATCTTAATCAACCGCTGCATACATGAATCCCACATCCCTCAACTATGGAAAATCTCTTACATTATTCCCCTTCATAAGGGTGGGAATTCCTATGATTTCTCTAACTATTGCCCCATAGCCATCCTGTCTCCTTTATCAAAGATACTTGAGAAATGCATACACTCTCAGGTCATGCATTTCCTGGACTCTAACTGTCTTTTCTCCTCTACACAACATAGTTTCTGCCCACACCACAGCACAACTTCAGCCCTTCTCTCTTTCACAAACCTGGTTAACCACCATAGAGATAACAACAGATTTGTATCTGCTATATTCATGGACCTCTCTAAAGCATTTGACAAGGTTTCCCACTCGATTCTAATAGATACCCTTACCTCTCTATCGTTTTCCTCTAACACTTTTGCATGGTTTAAAAACTATCTATCAGACCGACAACAAGCTGATCTTTACTCCCAACTGCCATTGGTGTACCTCAAGGTTCCATACTCGGTCCACTCCTCTTTTCTATCTTTACCAATAATCTACATACCTGTACCCTACAGGCTTCACTCATACAGTATGCAGACAAATCCACACTGATCTGCTCCGCCTCAAATCTCACCACCCTGCAGCACCTCGCACAGGAATCTTTTACCTCAGTAGAAAGGTGGATCACAGATATTCACCTTATCTTAAATCCCAACAAAATGAAACTACTTCTATTTACCCCAAACAAATCAAAAACACTCCACTCTCCTTCTCTATCTCCTCCAGTAATGAAACTGTCATTTCAACCTTTCTCCACACCAAGCTGTTTGGCATCAAAATAGATAACAACCTACACTTTGACATCCATATCTCTCAAACTATTATCCTACCTAAGGCAGGCAACAAGTATTGTTTAAACTGTGAGCATTGCTGAACTGTTGAAACTTGAAGTATGCATTTGTTTAGCAATTACTTTCTAGTTACTAATGTACGTAAAGTCTAAAATATCTTATCTAATGCTTGTAACATGTTTTTTTGTATAAACTGTGAAGATTCCTGAACTGTTTAAAATTTGTAGTATTTAACTGTATAACAACTAGTACCTGTATGTTAGTAGTCTAGTAATCTCTTGGAGCTTATCTCCCCGAGACTCTACTGAAAATGGACATAAATCCAATTAGACTATCCTGGTCAACAAATGTAAAATAAATAAAATAAATAAAATAAAAAGGTACACAAAAAATGGGGTCCCTATACAGACAAAAAGACTTTCTATCAGATAAGCTCGGGTCACCCTAGCTCAAACCCACCTTCTTTCCACACTCATGTGTGCAGCACCTATTCTCACCTATGTAAGAAAATCTGACCTGGAGAAACTTGAGTCGTGTCATAACAAAATTGCCAAATTTTAAAAAAATTCCCTCTTTAGAACACACCATTGTATATCTCTTAGGCAACTTCAGTGGCTGGAGCTCCCACAGTTATTAACCTACCGCCAACTAGTCATAGCTTATAACAACCTTATAAAAAACTCCAGCCCTTAGGGAACTACTGACTAACTACATTCCAAATTAACCACCCCACTCTGCCAACAAATTACTCCTCTCTATCTCCACAGCCAACAACACAGCAGGTAAAGCTGTATTTTCTCACAGTATAGCAAAAAGTTGGAATAATCTCCCTCCCTCGGTGACTTCTGCACCTAATACCAAACAATTCAAAAACTCCCTTAAGGCTCATCTTATTAGCTCTTGGCTATATCCATGTGTTACTTAATCCTAGTGTATGCTACCACCATCTTTCTCTCCAATTATCAGACCCTCGGTAAAAATGGAAGTAACAAATCGTATCCCTTGACATTTGGAAATGTTGTTGTGATCTCTGTCTATATATTTTGATGACTAACATAATGTTCACTTGTATATATTGCTGATATGATCTTTCTTTGCGTACTGTTCTATTATGCACAAAATACTGCTCAATAACAAAGTCTTTACTTTACATTATGTGTTATTATCATTGTCTGTTGTATTAATTAAGTGGAGCTTTTCTCCCAGGGCCTCCGCTGTAAATGGACCTCGTCCAGTCAGACCACCCCGATTAACAAATGTAAAATAAATAAAAAAATAAAAAATAAAATAACTGCTTCATAAATTCATTGTTCCCATGGTGCATTGGCTGGGGAGGAGAAAGTGAGTAATTATCAACAATTATTAACAATGTGTTATTGTGCTGGTGATTAGTACTTTACCTATAAAAATGTTTTTTCATTTCATCAACATATTAGGTGCATACTTCTCAATTGTCCATGTTTTAGCAGAATGCCCAGATTTTTGACTCATATTTTTGGTCTGTTCTTCATACAATTTGTAGTTTTCTGAATTTTTGTGGCAAATCTGTGAGGACTGAATTCAATAAATAATGGCAGGCATTTGAGTTTCAGACTTCATATCCTTCAGAAAATGCATGGTAACACAAGACTTTTTACTGTAGCAACTTTCTAAGTTTATAAGAGCAGCATTTAAAATGTGACCCTATTCTGAGGGCTTTCTCCCCCAATTATCTTTGGATTTCTCCAGCTTTTTTGTACCAAGAGGTTGAAAGCTATGATCAGTTGGATCCACAAAATAGCTGCCACCACTGTCCTTGTTAACTCACACTTGTATATTCTGACTGATTTAGACAAGTTGTTTGTTACTGGCAGTGGATTGGAGTACAGAATCACACCAGCATTCCTGCCCACATTAAACAGATGTGGAATGGTTTGTAATACAATAGCCATTACTGCTGTTCGGTCACTGTTAGTTGGGGTTCCCCTGAGTGCTGCTAACCCCTTAACCCCCAAATCTCAGAAAACTACCAGTACCACTGATAACTTTGTTTTGTAACATGCACTGCTGTGAACTTCTAGTTAAGACCTCTTTTAATTTTCTGTGTCATGTTCACATTCCTTCAGTGCTGGTCTGTAAGAAAGGTCCATACAAGCTGCACTAAGGTCATAATGAACTTTGTGCTCCACTATACTGAATGCGTGTAACTCAAACATTTATAGGGTGATGCTTTACTGAATGATAGGAAAACAGAGGTGTACCAATCCATTTGATATCTAAAATTCCTTTGTAATGCAGTCAAAATCTAAATAAGTCACTTAACCAAATAGTGCTCCCAGGTCACCCAAAAATGGGAGATTTATGTTTAATTTCTTTACATCAACATACTAAATTATTGAATCCCATTGTTTAGACATTCCAAATATCCGACCTTGGAATACATAAAATCCCCAACATATTATGTTTACTGACTCCAAGATCATTCCACATAAGAGAAGGGCAAACTCCTGATCGGCAGACTCACTGACAACAAGAAAAACAATGGTTCAATACTCTGAGTATTCAAACAATGCACATTCTGTTCTGTGAGCTTTCAAAAAAATTGAATGACATATGTATATGAGAAAGAGATTGTAATAAGATTTAGCCGATGTTGCCATCCTGCCTTGAAAACATCTTGCTTTGCATCCTAAGTGCTTATGTCCTCTTGGATGCTGAATTATTTCTTATTTGGCCACAGATCTGCAAAACCGACAGTAACTGGCCTTTAGTTTTTATTCCACCGCTTATCTTTCCCTTGTGAGATGAACCCTGTAAACCATGTTTTATTCTTTTGTTACTTCATTAAATCGCTTATTCTTTAATCATTTTTGGATGCAGCTAATCATATTTCAGTGATATACAGGCTTCAGGGAAGGTAACCAACTCTTTCATTTTTTTGTGGTAAATACCAGCTGTCTCTCATACTGCAGAGTCTCATTTGGCTTGCATTAAACAATATCCAGCAACGAACAACTTTTCTCTTGTGTAAATGCTATGTAGACAAAAAACATTATGCAGAAAAAAGTTAAAGGCAATATTATCCTTTTATTAGTTTTATGCTACCAATCTGTTCCTAGCTTTGACTTTCATGACCCCTCATCTTTGTATTGCATATTGTGAAAATGGGATTTTAGGTAGGTCATCTGGGTAAATCTTATTATAGTCATCACTGCATGTATAAAACTGCTGATTGCCATGGAAATTTATAAAACAGTTGAAGGTATTACAATCCCATAATCATGGGGTGAGGTCTTACTACAGCAGAACCTATACAATATCTGGGTCTCTCGAACACCATATGGTCGACCATATGAGCGATGTTTGAAATTTCAAAAATATAATAAAAAAATAAAAAACTATACTAACCTAAATGCTGTAGCTGCGCCCCCCCCACACCCCCGCTACTTAAATATTCCTACTCCGAGATCACACTGTATTGAAGTAAAGGGAAAATATTCCTTACGACGATGTCCATGTTATGAGCGTGATGTTTCGACCAATCGGGTTCACTCAATACACGTTCACCGTTTACAATTTTCGATCACGCAATAGGAACCCCAATATATCACTATGTACTACAAACAGCCATGGTTATTAGGAGTCTGCCACTGTTGGCTGCACCTTCTAGAACTCTCTGAGTGATTTGACTAGCTAGATGCCTGATTAATATCCTTATGACAAAGTATCTGCCCTACAAGAACTGTCAGTCAGGTAATTATACTTTGAGGTTCACTCTAACCTCTGGATGTGCTTTCCTCTTTCAGTGTATATTAACAAGTACTTAAAATTTCCTGAAGCTGTAAGATGTGAACATGAGGCTACAGAACTTGCTATAGAAATGGAAGTCCTTTTACTGATTTATGCATTAGTAACTGTGAGACCCTGGTATCAGTTCTGTAGGATTGTCTTTTAGACTGGAATGGAACTGTACACCTCCATGCCAGATAAAAATCTAATTGTATATACAAGCAATCCCACCATTATAACCCTGTCTTTGGCTTCTAACTCCCAATGGACTTGTATCAGTCTGAAAACAGGTGTCATATTCAGGGTCAAAGTTACACATGACTACCTTTAAACTCTTGAGATTTCTTCGATTGTGCTAAAGGAAGTTATTATTGTTCATTCTACTGAGTGTCTTGTTTTCCTTACTCTTCTTATTGGGGATGTTATTGTGATGAAAACTTTAAGCACCTCTTTCACATTTACAAGTGACATTATATATATATATGGATTCCATGCATTTGGTCAAATTACACTTAGTCGAAAATGATACCAGGCATTGCATTTTACTGAAAGATAACTTGACTGAAAGCTCACT